>NW_024726163.1:92500-117500 GCF_018991925.1 Homarus americanus | reverse complement strand
CACTTCCCCCTGTTGCATTCTGGGCTATTATGTGGTCCGTGAGGTCTGCCGTGAGCTTAAGTGAATTTTGATGTTCAGTGGCAGCAATCTCCTCTGGATTGGTTAGTCCCATCCCTCCCAGTCTTGATGGAAGTGCAAGAAGTGCTCTTTCTGCTGGGGTTAAGTCAGGGTGTTTCACTAATTTAGGAATGAAATTGACACTGATAACTTCTTCCAGAGGGTGGAGGAGGGGTCCGATATCAGGGATAGTAGGCATCCCAACGATGCTTGACTCCATGGGTGAATGCAGCAAAGGCCGCATGTGGCTCTGTGTTAGCAATCTGAGCCAGAGCTTGGATTTCACTAACCCACTCATTCACCTTTCCTGCTACGTACTCGGTCTTGAAGTCCTTAGTGCCAATTACTGAGCCTAGATGTCTTTGGCCGTCCTTAGTTATTTTGACCTCACTACTACTACTACTACTACTACTACTTTGCTATCACTCGGAATCGAGTACGACGATCATCCAGTTATGATAAAAATATATGAGTTATTAAGGATGTCACCTTCGTTGGTGAGCTCTGGGGTGACTAGAGAGGCCGATGCGGGATCGGCAGGGCCGTCCACAGATGTTGTACATGTGGAGGGCTACATCTAGTGCGGGAGGGGCGGCGGCAGCGTCTTTCCGGCATTGGCGCTCGTCTGCCTTGGTATGCAGTCGGGCTAACTCGAAAGTATTTACACCTTCTCGTGTGGCGCTCCTCCAAGCGTTATGGTGTGCAGTAATCGTCTCCCAGGTGAGGGGGGTCCATTTGGCACTTTTTCAGGTTTGTCTTAAGACTATCCTTATACCTTCTCGGTTGCCCGCCGGCGTTATTTACTATTCGTTAGGTGACTGTCTGGTAGCTGCTTTGGCAGTCTACTGTCGTCCATGTGGGTAACATGGCCAGTCCATCGTAGTTGTTCATGGATAATGGTAGCCTCGATGCTCCTACAGTTGGTGTCAACAACAATATTGGTATGTGTTCTCTTGTCATCCCAGCAAACTCAGAGGATGGAACGTACACTACGTTGGTGAAAGTTTTCAAGTGCCTTGAGGTGCTTCCTGCATGTGACCCATGTCTCGCTGCCATATAGCAGGGTGGGGAGGACCACTGCTCGATATATGTGACACTTTGTAGATAATATCAGCTCCTTACAGCTGTAGACACGGGTACGGAGTCTGCCAAAGGCTTGAGATGCACATCTGATCCAATAGCGAGGTCATCGTAAAACTGTATCTTGCTCTTGTGAGACCGCACCTGGACTACGCAGTTCAGTTCTGGTCACCGTATTACAGAATGGATATAGAATCCTTGGAAAGAATTCAGAGGAGAATGACAAGACTAATCCTGGGCATTAGGAACCTTGAATATAGAGACAGGCTAAAGCATCTTAATTTGCACTCCCTCGAGAGATGTAGAGCGAGGGGCGACCTGATAGAGGTGTATAAGTGGAAGGCAGGGCTAAACAAAGGGGACATTACAAAGGTACTCAAACTATCCAACCAGGAGCGAACTCGTAACAATGGTTTTAAATTAGATAAATTTAGATTTAGGCGTGAAATCGGTAAACACTGGTTTGGAAACAGAGTAGTGGATGAATGGAACAAGTTACCAAATATCATCATTAACTCGAATACGCTGAATAGCTTCAAACATAGGTTGGATGCTTATATGAGCAATAGGGGTTGGGTGTAAACGGGACTGCCCAGTATGGGCCAATAGGCCCGCTGCAGTTTCCTCCATTCTTGTGTTCTTGTGTTCTTGTGTTCTTCATCGATGTCCGTGCTGGTCAATGAAGGTAATGTACAGGTCACGACACTGTTCTCTGCACCTTTCCTGTATCTGGCGGGCAGCAAAGATCATGTCAGTGGTATCACGTGATGGGCTAAATCCACATTGAGATTCCGGGAGGAAATTTTCCCCTCAGGAGGAAGCCTGTTTAGGAGGACACGGACGATACTCTTGCCAGCTACGGACAGCAGCGAGATCCCATGGTAGTTGCCACAGTCTGACCGGTCTCCCTTGTTCTTATAAATAGTGACGGTGGAGGCGTTTTTAAGAGCTTGGGGGATTTCCTTCTTTTCCCATATATTCTCCAGGAGAGAGTGGCGACGGCTGGTAAGCAGAGGTCCTCCTGCTTTATACACCTCGCCTGGGATTCCATCAGGCCCTGAGGCTTTGCTACACACACACACACACACACACACACACACACATACAGTGCCACTACATAGATCACCATTGGTTCACAGAGGCACCTACTCGTGGTGACCTGACTTGCGGTGGGTCAGACTCACGCAACCAGCTGCAGGAGGTGCCAGAAGACGCCATGGAGTTCACTAGTGCCAAAAGACACTAGACTATTGTTTACAGTACCGTCTCTTGTTTACAGGACTATTGTTTACAGTACTGTCTCTTGTTTACAAACTATTGTTTACAGTACCGTCTCTTGTTTACAGGACTATTGTTTGCAGTACCGTCTCTTGTTTACAGGACTATTGTTTACAGTACTGTCTCTTGTGTACAGGACTATTGTTTACAGTACTGTCTCTTGTTTACAGGACTATTGTTTACAGTACCGTCTCTTGTTTACAGACTATTGTTTACAGTACTGTCTCTTGTGTACAGGACTATTGTTTACAGTACTGTCTCTTGTTTACAAACTATTGTTTACAGTACTGTCTCTTGTTTACAAGACTATTGTTTACATAACAGTTTCTTATTTACAGGACTATTGTTTACAGTACTGTCTCTTGTTTACAAACTATTGTTTACAGTACTGTCTCTTGTTTACAAGACTATTGTTTACATAACAGTTTCTTATTTACAGGACTATTGTTTACAGTACTGTCTCTTGTTTACAGGACTATTGTTTACAGTACTGCCTCTTGTTTACAGGACTATTGTTTACAGTACTGTCTCTTGTTTCAGGCCTCACTACCTTATGGTGGCAGTCACTCAGCTCAAGGTGTAGCAGCCACTACTTGAAGCCAGCCTCAAGATCGACCTCTCGAGTGAGTGTTCAAGCCGTTACTCTACTTATATGTATTAATGTGTACACCTAACACTGTACACCTAACACTGTACACCTAACACTGTACACTCAACACTGTACACTCAACACTGTACACCTAACACTGTACACTTAACACTACACCTAACACTGTTCACCCAACACTACACATAACACTGTACACCTAACACTGTACACCTAACACTGTACACAAAACACTGTACACCTAACACTGTATACCCAACACTACACCTAACACTGTACACCTAACACTGTACACAAAACACTGTACACCTAACACTGTACACCTAACACTGTACACCTGACACTGTACACCTAACACTATACACCTAACACTACTCATAACACTGTACACCTAACACTGTACACCTAACACTGTACACCTAACACTATACACCTAACACTATACACCTAACACTGTACACCTAACACTGTACACCTAACACTGTACACCTAACACTGTACACCTAACACTGTACACCTAACACTGTACACCTAACCCTTGTTATGCCGTCTCTTAATTTACTTTAATATCCAGGCTCTAGGCGTAACCAAACAAAAAGTAAGTGAAGTAAATTAAAAGGGAATAAAAATAAATAATGTAAACCTTTAAGAATTTAATTAAATTAAATATTAAGACACAAATGATACTAAACATCGAAACATCAAAAGAATAAAAATAAAGCATTGGATTACGTTAACACTGTATAAACATATAAAACTAACACTGAAATTAACTAACGTGAAACAACACTGAATTACTTAATTATAAATAAGCAAGCACTGATGGACACATAAGAGACAAGAATAGGTCCTCACATTGATATACCACATTGGTGGAGACAGGAACAACACAGGAATAAATTTAAGTATAAGCAACAGGTGAAGAGTGTCACTCAAAACAATGTGAACTGAATGACAAGGAGGACTGGACTGAACTCTGTTAGTTGGTGGACCACTATATATAGGGCCAATTCCCGCCAAAAACCCGCCGGAGGGTCGTTTAACGAAGCAGATGGTCGTTAGAGGAAAAGAATGCTTGTTACAATACTAAATAAAGAAATATGATGGGCTTGAAGAAATAATAACAGTTAAAACCTTAACAGCACAAGGTAAGGTGACTAGATTATATAATAGTAAATATAACACATCATTACAGGAATAATATGGAACAACATGGAAGCATGTTATAAAAAATAATAGAAAAATACTACACGGTCGTAACACACTGTACACACAACACTACATCTAACACTGTACACCTAACACAGTACACCTAACACTACACCTAACACTGCACACCTAACACTACACCTAACACTGCACACCTAACACTGTACACCTAACACTGTACACCTAACACTGTACACTCAACACTGTACACCAAACACTGCACCTAATACTGCACACCTAACACTGTACACCTAACACTGTACACCTAACACTGTACACTCAACACTGTACACCTAACACTGTACACCTAACACTGTACAATTTAACACTACACATAACACCTGTACACCTAACACCACACCAAACAATCGCACACCTAACACTGCACACCTAACACCGTACACCCAACACTGCATACCCAACACTGTACACCTAACACTGTACACCAACACTGTACCCAACACTGTACACTCAACACTGTACACCTAACACTGCACACCTAACACCGTATTGACTCCCAACACTCGTACACCTAACACTGTACACTAAACACTGTACACCCAACACTGTACACCCACTAAGACATAACGCTGCACACCTAACACCGTACACTCAACACTACACATAACCTGTACACCTAACACTCGTACCTAACACTGTACACCTAACACTCTACACTCAACGCTGTACAATCAACACTTAATCAACGCTGTACACACCCAACATGCACACCTAACACTATTAATATAACACTGTACCTAACACTGTACACCTACACTACACCCCACACTTACACCAACACTCTACACCTAACACTGTACACCTAACACTGTGTACAACTAACACTGTACACCTAACAGGTTTCTACACTCTAACACCTTGCACAATCTAACACTTCTACACTTCCACTGTACACCTAACACTGTACAAATTCAACACCGTACACCTTAACACTTGCACACCTAACACTGTACAACTAACACTGCCACCTAACACTGCCAACTAACACTGCACACCTAACACTTACACCTAACACTGTACACCTAACACTCTACACCAACACCGTGCCACCCAATACTTCACACCTAACACCGCACACCTAACACTGTACACTCACTACACCTAACACCGTACACTCAACATTGTACACCAGCACTGTACACCAACACTGTACACCTAACAATTGCACACCTAACACTGCACACCCAACACTGTACACCTAACACTGTACACATAACACTGTATGCTCAACACTGTACATCTAACAATGTGCACTCAACACTGTACACCTAACACTGTACACCTAACACTTTACACATAACACTGTGTGCTCAACACTGTACACCTAACACTGTACACTCAACACTGTACACCTAACACTGTACACATAACACTGTACACCTAACACTGTACACCTAACACTGTACACTCAACACTGTACACTCAACTCTGTACACCTAACACTGTACACCTAACACTGTACACCTAACACTGTACACCTAACACTGTACACCTAACACTGTACACAAAACACTGTACACCTAACACTGTATACCCAACACTACACCTAACACTGTACACAAAACACTGTACACAAAACACTGTACACCTAACACTGTACACCTAACGCTGTACACCTGACACTGTACACCTAACACTATACACCTAACACTACTCATAACACTGTACACCTAACACTGCACAACTCCAACACTGCACACTCAACACTTTACACCCAACACTGTACACCTAACACTGTACACCTAACACTGTACCTAACACCGTACACCTAACACCGTACACCTAACACTGTACACCTAACACTGTACACCTAACACTGTACACCTAACACTACACCTAACACCATACACCTAACACTGTACATCCTAACAATGTACACCTAACACTGTACACCTAACTTGTACACCTAACACTGCACATTCACACCTAACACTGTACACCTAACACTGTACACCTAACACTGTACACCTAACACTGTACACCCACTGTACACCTAACACTGTACACCTAACACTAACACTCTAACACTGCACACTAACACCAAATAACTCAACACCACACCCCAACACTACACACCTAACACTGTACACCCAACACCGTACACCTAACACTGCACACCCAACACTGCAGCCAACTCAACACAGTACACTCAACACTCACACCTAACACTGTACACCCAACACATGTACACCTAAATAATATGTACTCGTAACACAGTGTCCTCAGGTAACACAGTGTTCCTCAGGTAACACAGTGTTCTCAGGTAACACAGTACCCTGAACACAGTTCTCGGCAACACAGTGTTCCCCAGGTAACACAGTGTTCCTAACACAGTGCTAACACAGTGTTCCTGAACACTGTACTCCTAACACAGGCTGTAACACAGTGTTCCTAACACAGTACCTCGGTAACACAGTGCCTCAGGTAACACTACACCTAACACTGTGTTCCTGCACACAGTGTTCTCGTAACACAGTACACCTCTGGTAACACGTGTTCACGCAACACTGTACCTGCACTGCATAACACTGTTCCTCTGTAACACGTACACCTAACACTGTACCCCTAACACAGTACTGAACACACGTGTTCTCAGGTAACACAGTGTCACTCCAACACGTGTTCACCGGTAACACTAGTGTTCTCAGGTAACACAGTGTTCCTCATACATCCTAACACGTGCCCTACAGTGTTCCCTAACGTCTCTGGTAACACGTGTTCCTAACACGTTCTGTACTGTCTAACACTGTCTTAACACAGTGCTCCTAGCACCCTAACACTGTACTCCTGAACACAGTGTTCCTCGGTAACACTGTCTCAGGTAACACGTGTTCCTCGTAACACAGTGCTCTCAGTAACACAGTGTTCTGCAACACAGTACCCTAACACGTCCTAACACAGTGCCCTAACTGTTCGGGTAACACTGTACGGTAACACTGTACACCTGACACATGTCTCTGACACAGTCCTACTCCTGACACAGTCATAACACTGTACACCTAACAGTGTCTGCACACATCTCTGCACACTTCTAACACGTGCTCGGTAACACAGCATCCTCTGCACACAGTGTCCTCAGGTAACACAGTGTTCTCAGGTAACACAGTGTTCCTCTGGTAACACAGTGTCTGGAACACGTGTTTCTCGGTGCTCAGTGTTCTGAACACAGTGTTCCTCAGGTAACAGTCTGAACACTGTCTCAGGTAACACAGTGTCTCTGTAACACACAGTGCTCCTCGGCAACACAGTGTTCTCAGTAACACAGTGTTCCCTGCAACACAGTGTTCTCTGGTAACACAGTGTCCTTGTCAGTGTTCCTCAGACAGTGTCTCAGGTAACACAGGCCTTCTGGTAACACAGTGTTCCTCAGGTAACACAGTGTGTCCTCGGTAACACAGTGTTCCTGTAACACAGTGTTCTCAGTAACAGTGTTCAGGTAACACAGTGTTCTCAGGTAACACCAGTCTTCACACAGTGTTCCTCAGGTAACACGTTCTCAGGTAACACAGTTCTCGGACACAGTGTCTTGTAACACAAGTGTTCGGTAACACAGTGTTCCTCGGGCAGTGTTCTCGGGTAACACAGTGTTCCTCGGGTAACACAGTGTTCTCGAGTACACAGTGTTCCTCAGGTAACACGAGTGTTCCTCGGTAACACTAGTGTTCCTCAGTAACAGTGTTCCTCGTGTTAGTGTTCCTCGGGTAACACAGTGTTCCTCAGGTAACACAGTGTTCCTCGGGTAACACAGTGTTCTCGGGTAACACAGTGTTCTCGGGTAACACAGTGTTCCTCAGGTAACACGATGTTCCTCAGGTAACACAGTGTTCTCCGGGTACTACAGTGTTCCTCAGGTAACAGTGTTCCTCGGGTAACACAGTGCCTCAGGTAACACAGTGTTCCTCGGGTAACACAGTGTTCCTCAGGTAACACTGAGTGTTCCTCAGGTAACACAGTGTTCCTCGGAAGTAACACAGTGTTCCTCAGGTAACACAGTGTTCCTCGGGTAACACAGTGTTCCTCAGGTAACACAGTGTTCCTCGGTAACACATGTTCTCAGGTAACACAGTGTTCCTCAGGTAGCAGTGTTCCTCAGGTAACAGTGTTCCTCAGGTAACACAGTGTTCTCCAGGTAACACAGTGTTCCTCCAGGTACAGTGTTCCTCAGGTAACACAGTGTTCCTCGGTAACACAGTGTTCCTCGGGTAACACAGTGTTCCTCAGAGTTGCTGAGTGTTCCTCAGGTAACACAGTGTTCCTCGGGTAACACAGTGTTCCTCCGGGTAACAGTGTTCCTCAGGTAACACAGTGTTCCTCCAGGTAACACCTGTGTTCCTCAGGTAACACAGTGTTCCTCAACTGGTGTTCCTCAGGTAACACAGTGTTCCTCAGGTAACACAGTGTTCCTCAGGTAACACAGTGTTCCTCAGGTAACACAGTGTTCCTCAGGTAGCTGATGTTCTCAGGTGCTACAGTGTTCCTCGGGTAACACGGTGTTCCTCGGGTGTACAGGTGTTTCAGGTAACACTAGGTGTTCTCAGGTAACACAGTGTTCCTCAGGTAACACAGTGTTCCTCAGGTAACACAGTGTTCCTCAGGTAACACAGTGTTCTCAGGTAACACAGTGTTCTCAGGTAACACAGTGTTCTTCAAGTAACTTGTGTTCCTCGGGTAACAGTGTTCCTCGGTTAACAGTGTTCTCGGGTGGTGAGTGTTCCTCAGGTGAACACAGTGTTCCTCGGGTAACACAGTGTTCTTCGAGTAACACAGTGTTCCTCAGGTAACGCAGTACTCTTCGGGTAACACAGTGTTCCTCAGGTAACACAGTGTTCCTCGGGTAACACAGTGTTCTCGGGTAACACAGTGTTCCTCAGGTAACGTGTTTTACAGTGTTCCTCTGCTGGTGTTAGGTAACACAGTGTTCCTCTGGTAACTACAGTGTTCCTCGGGTACACGGTGTTCCTCGGGTAACACAGTGTTCCTCTGGTAACTGATGGTGTTTTGGGGTGTTCCTCGGGTAACACAGTGTTCCTCAGGTGTGTTTGGTGTGTTGGGTGTTTGGTAACACAGTGTTCTCGGGTAACACAGTGTTCTCAGGTAACACAGTGTTCCTCAGGTAACGTGTTCTAGGGCCTAGTGTTCCTCAGGTAACACAGTGTTCCTCAGGTATTTCTGCACAGTGTTCCTCAGGTAACACAGTGTTCCTCAGGTAACTGTGTTCCTCGGTAACACAGTGTTCCTCGGGTAACACAGTGTTCTTCGGGTAACACAGTGTTCCTCAGGTAACACAGTGTTCCTCGGGTAGCATGGTGTTCCTCGGGTAACACAGTGTTCTCAGGTAACACAGTGTTCCTCGGGTAACAGTGTTCCTCAGGTAGCTACAGTGTTCCTCAGGTAACAGTGTTCTCGGGTAACACAGTGTTCCTCCAGGTATTAACAGTGTTCCTCAGGTAACACAGTGTTCTTCAGGTAACAGTGTTTGGGTAAATGTTCCTCGGGTAACACAGTGTTCCTCAGGTAACACAGTGTTCCTCGGGTAACACAGTGTTCCTCGGGTAACACAGTGTTCCTCAGGTAACACAGTGTTCCTCAGGTAACACAGTCTCTTCGAGTAACACAGTGTTCCTCGGGTAACACAGTGTTCCTCGGGTAACACAGTGTTCCTCGGGTAACACAGTTGTTCCTCGGGTAACTGTGTTCCTCGGGTAACACAGTGTTCCTCGGGTAACACAGTGTTCCTCAGGGTAACACAGTGTTCCTCAGGTAACAATGTTCCTCGGGTAACACAGTGTTCCTCGGGTAACACAGTGTTCCTCAGGTAACACAGTGTTCCTCAGGTAACACAGTGTTCCTCAGGTAACACAGTGTTCCTCAGGTAACAGTGTTCCTCAGGTACTGTGTTCTCAGCTACAGTGTTCTCGGGTAACACAGTGTTCTCGGTAAACAGTGTTCCTCAGGTAACACAGTGTTCCTCAGGTAACACAGTTCCTCGGGTAACACAGTGTTCCTCAGGTACAGTGTTCTCAGGTAACACAGTGTTCCTCAGGTAACACAGTGTTCCTCAGGTAACACAGTGTTCCTCAGGTAACACAGTGTTCTTCGGAAACACAGTGTTCCTCGGGTAACACAGTGTTCCTCGGTCACAGTGTTCCTCGGGTAACACAGTGTCCTCAGGTAACACAGTGTTCCTCAGGAACACAGTGTTCTCGGGTAACACAGTGTTCTCAGGTAACACAGTGTTCCTCAGGTAACACAGTACTCTTCGAGTAACACAGTGTTCCTCAGGTAACACAGTGTTCCTCAGGTAACACAGTGTTCCTCGGGTAACACAGTGTTCCTCAGGTAACACAGTGTTCCTCTGGTAACACAGTGTTTCTCAGGTAACACAGTGTTCCTCAGGTAACACAGTGTTCCTCTGGTAACACAGTGTTCCTCAGGTAACACAGTGTTCCTCGGGTAACACAGTGTTCTCTGGTAACCAGTGTTCCTCAGGTAACACAGTGTTCCTCAGGTAACACAGTGTTCCTCAGGTAACACAGTTATCCTCAGGTAACACAGTGTTCCTCAGGTAACACATGCTCTTCGAGTAACACAGTGTTCCGGGTAACACGGTGTTCTCGGAGTACACAGTGTTCCTCGGGTAACACAGTGTTCCTCGGGTAACACGTGTTCCTCGGGTAACACAGTGTTCCTCGGGTAACACAGTGTTCTCGGGTAACACAGTGTTCTCAGGTAACACAGTGTTCCTCAGGTAACACAGTGTTCCTCAGGTAACACAGTGTTCCTCGGGTAACACAGTGTTCCTCGGGTAACACAGTGTTCCTCAGGTAACACAGTGTTCCTCAGGTAACACAGTGTTCCTCGGGTAACACAGTGTTCCTCAGGTAACACAGTGTTCCTCGGGTAACACAGTGTTCCTCGGGTAACACAGTGTTCCTCGGGTAACACAGTGTTCCTCGGGTAACACAGTGTTCCTCAGGTAACACAGTGTTCTCAGGTAACAGTGTTCCTCAGGTAACACAGTGTTCCTCAGGTAACACAGTGCTCTTCGAGTAACACAGTGTTTCCTCGGGTAACACAGTGTTCCTCAGGTAACACAGTGTTCCTCGGGTAACACAGTGTTCCTCAGGTAACACAGTGTTCCTCGGTAACACAGTGTTCCTCGGGTAACACAGTGTTCCTCAGGTAACACAGTGTTCCTCAGGTAACACAGTGCTCTTCGAGTAACACAGTGTTCCTCAGGTAACACAGTGTTCCTCGAGGTAACACAGTGTTCCTCGGGTAACATGTGTTCTCGAGTAACACAGTGTTCCTCAGGTAACACATTCCTCGGGTAACACAGTGTTCCTCTGGTAACACAGTGTTCCTCAGGTAACACAGTGTTCCTCAGGTACACAGTGTTCCTCTGGTAACCAGTGTTCCTCAGGTAACACAGTGTTCCTCGAGTAGTGTTCTCAGGTAACACAGTGTTCCTCAGGTAACACAGTGTTCCTCAGGTAACACAGTGTTCCTCAGGTAACACAGTGCTCTTCGAGTAACACAGTGTTCCTTGGGTAACACAGTGTTCCTCAGGTAACACAGTGTTCCTCAGGTAACACAGTGTTCCTCGGTAGCACAGTGTTCCTCGGGTAACAGTGTTCTCGGGTAACACAGTGTTCTCAGGTAACACAGTGTTCCTCGGGTAACACAGTGTTCCTCAGGTAACACAGTGTTCCTCAGGTAACACAGTGTTCCTCAGGTAACACAGTGTTCCTCGGGTAACACAGTGTTCCTCGGGTAACACAGTGTTCCTCAGGTAACACAGTGTTCCTCGGGGAACACAGTGTTCCTCGGGTAACACAGTGTTCCTCGAGGTAACACAGTGTTCCTCGGGTAACACAGTGTTCTCGGGTAACACAGTGTTCCTCGGGTAACACAGTGTTCCTCGGGTAACACAGTGTTCCTCAGGTAACACAGTGTTCCTCAGGTAACACAGTGTTCCTCAGGTAACACAGTGTTCTCAGGTAACAGGTGTTCTCGGTAACACAGTGTTCTCAGGTAACACAGTTCCTCGGGTAACACAGTGTTCCTCAGGTAACACAGTGTTCCTCAGGTAACACAGTGTTCCTCAGGTAACACAGTGTTCCTCAGGTAACACAGTGTTCCTCGGGTAACACAGTGTTCCTCAGGTAACACAGTGTTCCTCGGGTAACAGTGTTCCTCAGGTAACACAGTGTCTCGGTAACACAGTGTTCTCCGGGTAACACAGTGTTCCTCGGGTAACACAGTGTTCTCAGGTAACACAGTGTTCCTCGGGTAACACAGTGTTCTCGGGTAACACAGTGTTCCTCAGGTAACACAGTGTTCCTCAGGTAACACAGTGTTCTCAGGTAACACAGTGTTCCTCAGGTAACACAGTGTTCCTCAGGTAACACAGTGTCTTCGAGTAACACAGTGTTCCTCGGGTAACACAGTGTTCCTCGGTAACACAGTGTTCCTCAGGGTAACACAGTGTTCCTCAGGTAACACAGTGTTCCTCGAGTAAACAGTGTTCCTCGGTAACACAGTGTTCCTCAGGTAACACAGGTTCCTCAGGTAACACAGTGTTCCTCAGGTAACACAGTGCTCTTCGAGTAACACAGTGTTCCTCGGGTAACACAGTGTTCCTCTGGGTAACACAGTGTTCCTCGGGTAACACAGTGTTCCTCGGGTAACACAGTGTTCCTCAGGTAACAGTGTTCCTCGGGTAACACAGTGTTCCTCAGGTAACACAGTGTTCCTCAGGCACAGTACTCTTCGAGTAACACAGTGTTCCTCGGGTAACACAGTGTTCCTCGGGTAACACAGTGTTCCTCAGGTAACACAGTGTTCTCAGGTAATACAGTGTCCTCAGGTAACACGTGTTCCTCAGGTAACACAGTGTTCCTCGGGTAACACAGTGTTCCTCGGGTAACACAGTGTTCCTCGGGTAACACAATGTTCCTCAGGTATAACACTGTTCCTCGGGTAACACAGTGTTCCTCAGGTAACACAGTGTTCCTCGGGTACACAGTGTTCCTCGGGTAACACAGTGTTCCTCGGGTAACACAGTGTTCTCAGGTAACACAGTGTTCCTCAGGTAACACAGTGTTCCTCAGGTAACCAGTTTCCTCAGGTAACACAGTGTTCCTCAGGTAACACAGTGTTCCTCAGGTAACACAGTGTTCCTCAGGTAACACAGTGCTCTTCGAGTAACACAGTGTTCCTCGGGTAACACAGTCCTCTGGTAACACCGTGTTCCTCAGGTAACACAGTGTTCCTCAGGTAACACAGTGTTCCTCAGGTAACACAGTGTTCCTCAGGTAACACAGTGTTCCTGGTAACACAGTGTTCCTCGGGTAACACAGTGTTCCTCGGGTAACAGTGTTCCTCGGTAACACAGTGTTCCTCTGGTAACACAGTGTTCTCAGGTAACATCGTGTTCCTCGGGTAACACAGTGTTCCTCTGGTAACACAGTGTTCCTCAGGTAACACAGTGTTCCTCGGGTAACACAGTGTTCCTCGGGTAACACAGTGTTCCTCAGGTAACACAGTTATCCTCAGGTAACACAGTGTTCCTCAGGTAACACAGTGCTCTTCGAGGTAACACAGTGTTCCTTGGGTAACACAGTGTTCCTCGGGTAACACAGTGTTCCTCGGGTAACACAGTGTTCCTCGGGTAACACAGTGTTCCTCGGGTAACACAGTGTTCCTCCGGGTAATACAGTGTTCCTCGGGTAACACAGTGTTCTCCGGTAACACAGTGTTCCTCAGGTAACACAGTGTTCCTCGGGTAACACAGTGTTCCTCAGGTAACACAGTGTTCCTCAGGTAACACAGTGTTCCTCAGGTAACACAGTGTTCCTCAGGTAACGGTGTTCCTCAGGTAACACAGTGTTCCTCGGGTAACACAGTGTTCCTCGGGTAACACAGTGTTCCTCGGGTAACACAGTGTTCCTCGGGTAACACAGTGTTCCTCAGGTAACACAGTGTTCCTCAGGTAACACAGTGCTCTTCGAGTAACACAGTGTTCCTCGGGTAACACAGTGTTCCTCAGGTAACACAGTGTTCCTCGGGTACGTGTCTGGTAACACAGTGTTCCTCGGGTAACACAGTGTTCTCGGGTAACACAGTGTTCCTCAGGTAACACAGTGTTCCTCAGGTAACACAGTACTCTTCGAGTAACACAGTGTTCCTCGGGTAACACAGTGTTCCTCGGTAACACAGTGTTCCTCAGGTAACACAGTGTTCTCGGTAACATGTTCCTCAGGTAACACAGTGTTCCTCAGGTAACACAGTGTTCCTCGAGGTAACACAGTGTTCCTCGGGTAACAGTGTTCTCGGGTAACACAGTGTTCCTCAGGTATAACACTGTTCCTCGGGTAACACAGTGTTCCTCAGGTAACACAGTGTTCCTCAGGTAACACAGTGTTCCTCGGGTAACACAGTGTTCCTCAGGTAACACAGTGTTTCTCAGGTAACACAGTGTTCCTCAGGTAACACAGTGTTCCTCAGGTAACACAGTGTTCCTCAGGTAACACAGTGTTCCTCAGGTAACACAGTGTTCCTCAGGTAACACAGTGCTCTTCGAGTAACACAGTGTTCCTCGGGTAACACAGTGTTCCTCGGGTAACACAGTGTTCCTCGGGTAACACAGTGTTCCTCAGGTAACACAGTGTTCCTCGGGTAACACAGTGTTCCTCGGGTAACACAGTGTTCCTCGGGTAACACAGTGTTCCTCGGGTAACACAGTGTTCCTCGGGTAACACAGTGTTCCTCGGGTAACACAGTGTTCCTCTGGTAACACAGTGTTCTCAGGGTAACATCATTCCTCGGGTAACACAGTGTTCCTCTGGTAACACAGTGTTCCTCAGGTAAACAGTGTTCCTCAGGTAACAGTGTTCCTCGAGTAACACAGTGTCCTCAGGTAACCAGTTCCTCAGGTAACACAGTGTTCCTCAGGTAACAACTTCGAGTAACACAGTGTTCCTTCAGGTAACACAGTGTTCCTCGAGTAACCTAGTGTTCCTCGGGTAACACAGTGTTCCTCGAGTAACACAGTGTTCCTCAGGTAACACAGTGTTCCTCAGGTAACACAGTGTTCCTCGGTAACACAGTGTTCCTCGGGTAACACAGTGTTCCTCGGGTAACACAGTGTTCCTCAGGTAACACAGTGTTCCTCAGGTAACACAGTGTTCCTCAGGTAACACAGTGTTCCTCAGGTAACACAGTGTTCCTCAGGTAACACAGTGTTCCTCGAGTAACATAGTGTTCCTCAGGTAACACAGTGTTCTCGGGTAACACAGTGTTCCTCAGGTAACACAGTGTTCCTCCAGGTAACACAGTGTTCCTCAGGTAACACAGTGTTCCTCAGGTAACACAGTGTCCGAGTAACCAGTGTCCTCGGGTAACACAGTGTTCCTCGGTAACACAGTGTTCCTCGGGTAACACAGTGTTCCTCCGGGTAACACAGTGTTCCTCGGGTAACACAGTGTTCCTCGGTAACAACAGTGTTCCTCAGGTAACACAGTGTTCTCAGGTAACACAGTGTTCTTCGGTAACACAGTGTTCCTCGGGTAACACAGTGTTCCTCAGGTAACACAGTGTTCCTCAGGTAACACAGTGTTCCTCAGGTAACACAGTGTTCCTCAGGTAACACAGTGTTCTCAGGTAACACAGTGTTCCTCGGGTAAACAGTGTTCCTCGGGTAACACAGTGTTCTCGGGTAACACAGTGTTCCTCGGGTAACACAGTGTTCCTCAGGTAACACTGTTCCTCAGGTAACACAGTGTTCCTCGGGTAACACAGTGTTCCTCGGGTAACACAGTGTTCCTCGGGTAACACAGTGTTCCTCGGGTAACACAGTGTTCCTCGGGTAACACAGTGTTCCTCAGGTAACACAGTGTTCCTCAGGTAACACAGTGTTCCTCAGGTAACACAGTGTTCCTCAGGTAACACAGTGTTCCTCAGGTAACACAGTGTTCCTCAGGTAACACAGTGTTCCTCAGGTAACACAGTGCTCTTCGGGTAACACAGTGTTCCTCAGGTAACACAGTGTTCCTCGGGTAACACAGTGTTCCTCAGGTAACACAGTGTTCCTCAGGTAACACAGTGTTCCTAACCAGTGTTCCTCAGGTAACACAGTGTTCCTCGGGTAACACAGTTTCCTCGGGTAACACAGTGTTCCTCTGGTAACACAGTGTTCTCAGGTAACACAGTGTTCCTCGGGTAACACAGTGTTCCTCGGGTAACACAGTGTTCCTCGGGTAACACAGTGTTCTCTGGTAACACAGTGTTCTCGGGTAACATTAGTTCTCGGTAACACAGTGTCTTCGGGTAACACAGTGTTCTGGTAACAGTTCCTCTGGTAACACAGTGTTCTCGGTAACACAGTGTCGGGTAACACAGTGTTCTCGGGTAACACGTGTTCCTCGGTAACACAGTGTTAGCCATCTGCTGTTGATATATCACCTGTTATTATTATTATTATTATTATTATTATTATTATTATTATTATTGTCGTTGTTGTTTTTGTTCTGTCCATCTCTCCACAACTGAGAGATACAGCCCACCACCTCTCTATCTCTCCGCAACTGAGAGAGATACAGCCCACCATCTCTCTCTATCTCCGCAACTGAGAGATACAGCCCACTCTCTCTATCTCTCCACAACTGAGAGATACAGCCCACCACCTCTCTCTATCTCTCCACAACTGAGAGATACAGCCCACCATCTCTCTATCTCTCACAACTGAAAGATACAGCCCACCATCTCTCTATCTCTCCACAACTGAGAGATACAGCCCACCATCTCTCATCTCTCCACAACTGAGAGATACAGCCACCATCTCTCCCCTCCACAACTGAGAGATACAGCCCACCATCTCTCTCTTATCTCTCCCAACTGAGAGATACAGCCCACTCTCTCTATCTCCACACTGAGAGATACATCCCACCACCTCTCTTATCTCTCCACAACTGAGATACATCCCACCACCTCTCTTATCTCTCTCCACAACTGAGAGAGATACAGCCCACCATCTCTCTCTATCTCTCCACAACTGAGAGATACAGCCCACCATCTCTCTCATTCTCCGCAACTGAGAGATACAGCCCACTCTCTATCTCTCCACAACTGAGAGATACATCCCAACCTCTCTCTCTATCTCCACACAACTGAGAGATACATCCCACCACCTCTATCTCTCCACAACTGAGATACATCCCACCATCTCTATCTCTCCAACTGAGATACAGCCCACCATCTCTCTCTATCTCTCCGCAACTGAGAGATACAGCCCACCACCTCTCTATCTCTCCACAACTGAGAGATACATCCCACCACCTCTCTATCTCTCCACAACTGAGAGATACATCCCACCATCTCTCTCTATCTCTCCACAACTGAGAGATAAGCACCATCTCTCTCTATCTCTCCGCAACTGAGAGATACAGCCCACCACCTCTATCTCTCCACAACTAGAGATACATCCCACCACCTCTCTATCTCTCCACAACTGAGAGATACATCCCACCACCTCTCTATTCTCTCCACAACTGAGAGATACAGCCCACCATCTCTCTCTCTCTCCGCAACTGAGAGATACAGCCCACTCTCTATCTCTCCACAACTGAGAGATACATCCCACCACCTCTCTATCTCTCCACAACTGAGATACATCCACCACCTCTCTCTATCTCTCCACAACTGAGAGATACATCCCACCATCTCTCTTATCTCTCCACAACTGAGAGATACAGCCCACCATCTCTCTCTATCTCTCCGCAACTGAGATATAGCCCACCTCTATCTCTCCACAACTGAGAGATACATCCCACCACCTCTCTATCTCTCTCACAACTGAGAGATACATCCCACTCCCTCTCTCTCTCTATCTCCACAACTGAGAGATACAGCCCACCACCTCTCTATCTCTCTCCACAACTGAGAGATACAGCCCACCACCTCTCTATCTCTCCACAACTGAGATACATCCCACACCTCTCTCTTATCTCTCCACAACTGAGAGATACATCCCACCACCTCTCTCTATCTCTCCACAACTGAGAGATGCAGCCCACCACCTCTCTACCTTCTTCAGAAAATTACGTACAATTACCGTCGCTTCAGAGTTGTGGCGGTGAAGAAATTACTGTACTTATGGTTCACACATTATCTAACTATCTATCTATCTATGCCTCTCTATCTATCTATTGTAAATACAGATAGAGGGAGGGGGGAGATAGACATACAGACAGACAGACAGACAGACAGACAGACAGACAGACAGACAGACACAGACATACAGACAGTCAGACACAGACAGACAGACATATAGACAGTCAGACACAGACAGACAGACAGACATACAGACAGTCAGACACAAACAGACAAACAGTCAGACATAGAGACAGACAGACAGTCAGGACACAGACAGACAGACAAAGACATACAGACAGACAAAGACATACAGGACAGTCAGACACAGACAGACAGACAGACAAAGACATACAGACAGTCAGCACGACAGTCAGGCAGAGACAGACAGACGAAGACAAAGACATACAGACAGTCAGACACGAACGAGACGAGACAGACGAACAAAGACATACAGACAGTCAGACACAGACAGACAGGCAGACAAAGACATACAGACAGTCAGACACAGACAGACAGACAGACAAAGAACATACCAGACAGTCAGACACAGACAGACAGGCAGACAAAGACATACAGACAGTCGGACACAGACAGACAGACAAGACAAAGACATACAGACAGTCGAAGACATACACAGACAGACAAAGACACAGACAGTCAGACACAGACAGTCAGACACAGACAGACAGACAGTCGACAGACACAGACAGGCAGACAGACAGACAAAAGACATACAGACAGTCAGACACAGACAGACAGCAGGCAGACAAAGACATACAGACAGTCAGACACAGACAGACAGACAGACAAAAAGACAGCATACAGACAGTCAGACACGGACAGACAGACAGACAAAGACATAGACAGTCGAGCACAGACAGTCAGACACAGACAGACAGACAGACAGACAAAGACATGACAGACAGTCAGACACAGACAGGCAGACAGACAGACAAAGACATGCAGACAGTCAGACACAGACAGACAGACAGACGCACAGACATACAGACAGTCAGACACAGACAGACAGGCGAACAAAGACATACAGACAGTCGGACACAGACAGACAGACGACAAAGACATACAGACAGTCAGACAGACAGACAGACAGACAAAGACATACAGACAGTCAGACACAGACAGTGAAGAACAGACAGACAGAGACAGACAGACAAGAAAGACATACAGATAAGTCAGACACAGACAGGCAGACAGACAGACAAAGACATACAGACAGTCAGACAAACAGACAGACAGACAAAGACATACGGACAGTCAGACACAGACAGTCAGACACAGACAGTCAGACACAGACAGACAGACAGACGGACAAAAGACATACAGACAGTCAGACACAGACAGGCGAACAGACAGACAAGGACATACAGACAGTCAGACACAGACAGTCAGACACAGACAGACAGGCAGACAAAGACATACAGACAGTCAGACACAGACAGACAGACGAACAAAGACATACAGACAGTCAGACACAGACAGACAGGCACACGAACAAAAAGACATACAGACAGTCAGACACGAACAGACAGGCAGACAGACAAAGACATACAGACAGAGACAGACAGTCAGGCAGACAACAAGTTGACATTTCAAGTGACGTCAACAATAAACTATGCATTAGAGGGACCTAACCGGACCTGACCACTGAACTATTGACTACCAACCCAAGCCAACCCAAGTCAAGCCAAGCCAATCCAACCCAAGTCAGCCAAGCCAACCCAACCCCAATAAGCCAGTAACCCAACCCAAGTCAAGCCAAGCCAATCCAACCCAAGTCAAGCTAAGCTAACCCAACCCAAGTCAAGCCAAGCCAATCAACCCAAGTCAGAGCTGAAGCCAACCCAACCCAACCCAAGCCAAGCCAACCTAACCCAAGTCAAGCCAAGCCAATCAGCAAAAACGCAAACCGAAAGCCAAGCCAACAACCCAACCGCAACCCAACCCAACCCAACCCAATGACAACCCAACCTAAACTAAATAGTAAACCAAGCCAACCCAAGTCAAGCCAAGCCAAGCCAACCCAACCCCAAGCCAAGCCAACTAAACCAACCCAACAACCCAACCCAGCAAGCCAACCCAACCCAACCCAAGCCAAGCCAACCCAACAGTCATTTTTTTTTTGGCCCAGCCAACCAACCCAACCCTAAACCAACCCAGCCCAACCCAACCTAAGCCAAGCCAAGCCAAGCCAGAGCCAACTAAACCAAGCCAACCCAAGCCAACCCAACCCAAGCCAAACCAACCCAACCTAAGCCAAGCCAAGCCAGCCCAACCTAAACCAGCAGCCAACCTAAACCAAGCCAACCCAACCCAAGCCAAGCCAAGCTCATTCTTCTCATTTTATTATTATTATTATTATTATTATTATTATTATTATTATTATTATTATTATTATTATTATTATTATTATTATTATTATTATTAATTGTTGTTGTTGTTGTTGTTGTTGTTGTTGTAATAAAACAGTGGAGAAAAATATCATCTTACGCCATCTATCGACTAAATTATTACCTAACTATACAATCAACCAATCACACAAGAGGCCTGGATTTTTTAACCAATAAGAGGACAGCAACCTGAATACAACCACTGCTAGTAATGTATTCTGAGCCTCCATCTGAGTCTTCATCCTTCAGTGTTGTAACCAATCGTATATGTTGTCTTGCTAAATCTGATTTCTTAATGGCTGGATGGATTACTTTCTGTTACCTTATTGGACTGAACGAAATTTGTGTGGTGGTCGTGTGAATAATATTAATATGTGAAGTTTACCCTAGTCTTCTGTAGAGAGGGAAGGTGAGAGGGAGGAGAGAGGAAGGAGAGAGGGAAGGAGAGAGGGAAGGAGGGAGGAAGGAGGAAGGAGAGAGGAGGAAGAGATAAAATGAAGGAGAGAAGAGGGAAGACCGTGGAAGAGAAGGAAAGTCGTATATTACACACAATATTCAGGAGAGTCTTGGCTCATAAGTAAACACCACGGCGCTACTTAATTATCCCGGGTTATTGTGGCGTGTACTGTTGAGATTTGGGAGTACTACACTCCTTTTGGCTATTATTATATGGTTCTATTTGTTATACTGGCTATTATTTGGCTATATTTGGTTCTATTTGGCACTCTTAGGTTCTAATTGGCTCAATGTGGGTCTATTGTGGCTCTGTTTAGCTCGATTTGGCACTATTTTACTCTCTCTCTCTTCAGTAGTAGAGGGCCGGCTAGGAGTTACCTCACAGTAGTAGGAGGGCCGCGCCAGGTTTCTCTCAGTAGCAGGAGGGCGCCCAGGAGTTATCTCTCTCCTCCACAGTAGTAGGAGGGCTGCGACCAGGAGCCACCTCTCTCAGTAGTAGGAGGGCCGCCAGGAGCCACTGGCATAGGATCCATGAGTTACCTCTCACAGTAGTAGATACCTCTCTCTCTCTCACAGTAGTAGGAGGCCGCGCTAGGAGTTACCTCACAGTAGTGAGGGTCATGCCAGGAGCTACTCTCTCTCTCCTCACAGTAGTAGGAGGCCAGAGCTACCTCTCTCTCTCTCACAGTAGTAGAGGGCCGCATTAGGAGCATCACAGTGAGGTCTGTACAGAGCCTCCTCTCTTTCTCCCACAGAGCAGCGCAGAGTTCTCTCCTCTCAATGAGTAGGAGGGGCCGCGTTAGGAGTTACTCTCTCTCTCTCTAAACAGTAGGAGGCTGCGCTAGGAGTTACTCTCAGCAGTAGAGGTCATGTTACAAGACGCCGGCATGAGGAAAGCTCTGTCAGCTTAGTTTACATGTTACTCCAGCCCTTGACTCCAATTGGGTTCTTTGCCCATATACACACACACACACACACACAGTCATTTTTACCTGCAAACTTGAGTGTTGTTCTGGGTGTTGTAGTTTGTGCCCAGGTGTGTGGCAGGTGTTACACTATGTCGCTGTGTGTGTGTGTGTGTGTGTGTGTGTGTGTGTGTGTGTGTGTGTGTGTGTGTGTGTGTGTGTGTGTGTGTGTGTGTGTGTGTGTACAGTATATTAGTGTGTGTGTGTGTGTGTGTGTGTGTGTGTGTGTCCAGTATTCATTCTGTGTGTGTGTGTGTGTGTGTGTGTGTGTGTGTGTGTGTGTGTGTGTCCAGTATCTATTCTGTGTGTGTGTGTGTGTGTCCAGATCTTATTAGTGTGTGTGTGAGTGTAATAATAATAATAATAATAATAATAGTATTAACGGTTTATTGAAAGAGCTTGGCAGCCAGAAGGCTGAAAATTTACAGTTACATATTTGAATGGTTGGAGAATTACAAATGCCAATATACAAGTAACATAAGTGACACAAATAAGACATATAATAACTTAGATGGGGAGCTCAAACTACAGTTCATTTCAACATAGTGACAGTGTAAGGAGCAGTGTTTACCGGGAGTAATAACTGATTTATTACATGTTATTGATAATTTTTACAATGGTTGGGACTGGGCTGTTCTTATAGCGACTGCCTGTGCACGTATGGGCTGGATGCGGTTGTGGTGTCGAACAGCACCTCTGGACAAGGATCCTGTGGTAGTAGGAGCCGGTGGGGATGGAAGCTTCATCAAATTTGCAGATGAGGTCGGGTGATGGTCAGTGAGAGTCGAAAGGGTCAGTGTGTTGAGCGCTTCTGATATGTGGAGTAGGGAAGGGAGAGAATAATTTGCATGCCCTCTTTGCACTTTTTTCTAGGTGTTTACGTTGTGTGGCATTTAGGAGGAAGACCAGGTGGGGGAGGCATAGGTGAGCTTGGGAAGTATGAATGTTGTGTGGCACTGAGGAGCTTGGGTGGAGAAACCTGAGGGACTTGAGTCGGCGGAGCAGGTGGAGACGGGAAACTGGGAGGCTTTACAACTTCACTGATGTGGTTTCCAATTTAGTTTGTTGTTCATGGTGACGCCGAGGAGCTCGTGGAATCTACAACCTGGAGTGTGTTCGGACCTAGGGTAATGGAAGGAGGTGGGACAATGTCGGAGGAGAGGTTGATGTGCATAATGGTCTTGGTATGGTTGATGGTGACATGGTTGTTGGTGGCCCAGTTTTGGAGACTGTTCAATAAATCCAGCGGCATAGTTGGGAGCAGAATTGTTGACGCTGATCCCAATGGTGGAGTCGTCGACACAGCGTGTGTGTGTGTGTGTGTGTGTGTGTGTGTGCATTTTATTAGTGTGTGTGTGTGTGTGTGTCCAGCATCTTATTAGTGTGTGTGTGTGTGTGTGTGTGTGTGTGTCCAGTATCTTATTAGTGTGTGTGTGTGTGTATTGATACAATACTGTTGCTTATTAAGATTGGCAGCCAGAAGGCTGAAAATATACAGTTACATATTTGGGAAATGGGTTACGAATTACAAATAATATATAAGTGACATAAGTGAACAAATAACATATAATAACTAGATGGGGAAAGCTCAAACAGTTCATTTCAACATAGTGACAGTGTATGACAGTGTTTGTGTGTGTGTGTGTGTGTAAAGGTTTTATTAGTGTGTGTGTGAGTGTGTGTGTAGGTTTGTGTGTGTGTGTGTGTGTGTGTGTGTGTGTGTGTGTGTGTGTGTGTGTGTGTGTGTACAGTGTTTTAATTAGTGTGTGTGTGTGTACAGTGTTTTATTAGTGTGTGTGCGTTTTTGTGTGTGTGTGTACAGTGTTTTATTAGTGTGTGTGTGTGTCAGTGTTTTATTAGTGTGTGTGTGTGTGTGTGTGTGTGTGTGTGTGTACAGGTTGTGATTGTGTGTGTGTGTGTGTGTGTGTGTGTACAGTGTTTTATTAGTGTGTGTGTGTGTGTGTGTGTGTGTGTGACAGTGGTTTATTAGTGTGTGTGTGTGTGTGTGTGTGTGTGTGTGTGTGTGTGTGTGTGTGTGTTTGTGTGTCAGTGTTTTATTAGTGTGTGTGTGTGTGTGTGTGTGTGTACAGTGTTTTATTATGTGTGTGTGTGTGTGTGTGTGTACAGTGGTTTATTAGTGTGTGTGTGTGTGTGTGTGTGTGTGTGTGTGTGTGTTGTTTTATTAGTGTGTGTGTGTGTGTGTGTGTGTGTGTGAACAGTGGATTTTATTAGTGTGTGTGTGTGTGTTTAAGTATTATTATAATAATAATTGACTATTTCGATTAAAAGTCTGAAGTCCGAATAGTGAAAAATATACGATTGACATAAAATGATTTATTACATACATTGGTGGTTTAACAAAGCCTATTAGAGAAGGTAAAAGGAACATAAGCAGTGAACATACAGATTAATGTAGGTGTTGAACAGCAAACACGTAGTGTAGTAATTCTCCCCAGATGGTGTTAGGAGACCTGGATGTGGTGTAGTAATTCCCTCAGATGGTGTTATGAGGGACCTCACGTGGTGTAGTATCACAGATGGTGTTATGAGGACCTGGCGTGGTGTAGTAATCTCGCAGATGGTGTTATGAGGGCTCACTGGTGTGTAGTAATTCTCAGATGGTGTTATGAGGGGCCTCAGTGGTGTAGTAATTCTCACAGATGGTGTTAGAGGGACCTCACGTGGTGTAGTACCTCAGATGGTGTTATGAGGGACCTCACGTGGTGTAGTAATTCCCTCTGCAGATGGTGGCAGAGGGGCCCACG
>NW_024726163.1:2500-85000 GCF_018991925.1 Homarus americanus | reverse complement strand
TGCAAAATGGAAGGTTTTTTTTCACATGAGGCACGACAAAGTAAGGCACCTCACAATAAACATGTTGAAGGAACCGACTCTCCTCCCACTGGATGGAGAGCATTTCCTTTATCGGACTGCCAGCAAAACTAACGAATCCCGTGTGGACGTCAGCGCTCGAGGTTGAACGAGGGGACGGTGAGTCTTCCTTGATATAGGGATATTCGGCCGCATGTTACCGTAACCTGTGTCTCTAGGCTGTAGAGTGTATGGAGAGAGAATCCTGAACATGGACCAAGACAGCATCAGGTGGGACGGGACGGCAGATTTTATGAAGTATTATATCAACAGAAGCATCAACCAAGTAGTTAGGTCGTGGCCTGGTTGAGGTGTTGCCTACCCTTCTCTTAGCTCAGGTCTGTTCTGTTGTGTCTCGGAGTAAGGTCTTCAGCCCCTAAGTCAACAACAGTCACAGACATAGACTATGAGACAACAGACATAGATGGACTGCCACATACTAGTAGATCTGCGACTCGCCTGGCTCTGGTACACTACACCTGGCTCTGGTACTATCGTGCACAAAAGTCGTGTCCACTACCCAGCCACAGTGAGGTTTCGAATAGCCTTGAATCTGAAGTTTCAACAGCTGGAGAAATGCTATGGTCGGCCAACAGATGCTGCGCCACTGTAGTGTGTGGGGGAGACACAGGTGGGGGTTAGTCTAGTAACAGGCTGAGAGTAGGTGGAGCATAACATCGTGAATTCCGCAATCACTGATAACAATAAGAATGTCATGAAGATAGTTAATATTATTAAGCATGGTGAGAGATGTGCAACGGGTAAATAAAAGCACTACAACGACCATATCTCTGCCGTTCATGGCTACGACGGTGAGACTGATGGCCACACCAGTAATTAATTCTCCGTGACTACCAATAATGGTAGTCACGGAGAATACTCAAGTTATTACCAAGGTTGGCGCCACCCACACCAGGGGGAGGAGGTGTTTTCGAACACTGAAACATGCCGAGGTCTCATTCCTACCATCGTCTTCACCAACACGTAAGTCACATTAATTTGTCAGCATAGCCCATGTCGTCCTTAAACTATTGCAGGGTGTCCCATGATTGACAGCAGATATTTGTAAAGGTGAAAGAATATGTGATATTGAGTTCAAAATCTTCTATACACAAGAATTTTTCGGTTTACTTAGGCGTGAGGTGGGTTGTAAAAATTATGCAGGGCAAAAATTTTTCCAGGTTATATATTAATTTCATACCAATTACAGCCATACTGTGTGCTGTTGTAATCCTTATTGCAGTATATTTGTGATATATTTCAGTATATTTGTTATATTTCTGTATATTTGTGTTATATTTCAGTATATTTGTGTTATATTGCAGTATATTTGTGATATTTCAGTATATTTGTGTGATATTTCAGTATATTTGGGTTATATTGCAATATATTTGTGTTATATTGCAATATATTTGTTATATTTCAGTATATTTGTGTTATATTGCAATATATTTGTTATATTTCAGAATATTTGTGTTATATTTGTGTTATATTGCAGTATATTTTATATATTGCAGCATTTTTGTGTTATATTGCAGTATATTTGTTATATTTCAGTATATTTGTGTTATACTTCAGTATATTTGTGTTATATTACAGTATATTGGTTATATTTCAGTATATTTGTGTTATATTTTAGTATATTTGTGTTATATTTCAGTATATTTGTGTTATATTTATGTATATTTATTATATTTTAGTATATTTGTCATATATTTAAATATATTTGTATTATATTGCAGTATATTTGTTATATTTCAGTATATTTGTGATATATTGCAGTATTATTTTTATATTTTAGTATAGTTGTTATATTTCAATATATTTGTTATATTTCAGAATATTTGTGTTATATTTCAGTATATTTGTGTTATATTTCAGCATGTTTGTGTTATATTTCAGTATATTTGTGTTATATTTCAGTATTTGCGTTATATTTCAGTATACTTGTGCTAAATTGCAGTATATTTGATATATTTCAGAATATTTGTGTTATATTTAAGTATATTAGCGTTATATTTCAGCATGTTTGTGTTATATTGCAGTATATTTGTTATAAAGCAGCATATTTGCTATATTTCAGTATATTTGTGTTATTTTTCAGTATATTTGTATTATTTTTCAGTATATTTGTGTTATATGGCAGCATATTTGTTATATTTCAGTATATTTGTTATATTTCAGTATATTTGTGTTATATTTTTGTATATTTGTGTTATATTGCAGCATATTTGTGTTATAATTCAGTACATTTGTGTTATATTGAAGTATACTTGTTTTATTTCAGTATATTTGTGTTATATTGCAGTATATTTGTTATATTTCAGTATATTTGCGTTATGTTTCAATATATTTGAATTATGTTTCAGTATATTTGTGTTATATTGCAGTAAATTGGTTATATTTCAGTATATTTGTGTTATATTGCAGTATATTGGTTATATTTCAGTATATTTGTGTTATATATCAGCATATTCGTGTTATACTTCGGTATATTTGTGTTATATTGCAGTGTATTTGATATATTTCAGTATATTTGTTATATTTTAGTATATTTGTGTTATATTTCAGTATATTTGTGTTATATTGCAGTATATTTGTTACATTTCAAAATATTTGTGTTATATTTTAGTATACTTGTGTTATATTGCAGTATATTTGTTATATTTCAGTATATTTGTGTCATATTTCAGAATATTTGTGTTATATTTCAGTATATTTGTGTTATATTGCAGCATATTTGTAATATTTTAGTATATTTGTGTTATATTTCAGTATATTTTTTATATTTCAGTATATTTGTGTTATATTGTAATATATTTGTGTTATATTTCAGTACATTTGTGTTATATTGCAGTATATTTGTTATATTTAAGTATAATTGTGTTATATTTCAGTATACTTGTGATATATTGCAGTATATTTGTGTTATATTTCAGTATATTTATGTTATATTTCAGTATATTTGATTTATATTTCAGTATATTTGTTATATTTCAGTATATTTGTGTTATATTTCAGTATATTTGTGTATTATTTCAGTATATTTGAGTTATAATTCGGTATATTTGTGTTATATTTTAGTATACTTGTGTTATATTGCAGTATATTTGTTATATTTCAGTATATTTGTGTTATATTGCAGTATATTTATTATATTTCAGTATATTTGTGTTATATTTCAGTATATTTGTGTTATATTTCAGTATATTTGTTATATTTCAGTATATTTGTGTTATATTGCAGAATATTTGTTATATTTTAGTATATTTGTGATATATTTCAGTATATTTGTTTCATATTGTAGTACATTTGTTATATTTCAGTATATTTGTTTCATATTGTAGTACATTTGTTATATTTCAGTATATTTATGTTATATTTCAGTATATTTCTGTTATATATCAGTATATTTGTGTTATATTGCATTATATCTGTTATATTTCAGTATATTTGTTTTATATTTCGGTATATTTGTGTTATATTGCAGTATATTTGTGTTATATTGCATTATATTTGTTATATTTCAGTATATTTGTGTTATATTGCGGTATATATCTTATATTTCAGTATATTTGTGTTAAATAGCAGTATATTTGTGATATATTGCAGTACATTTGTGTTATATTGCATTATATTTGTTATATTTCAGTATATTTGTGTTATATTGCATTATATTTGTTATATTTCAGAGAATCTGTGTTATATTGCGGTATATATCTTATATTTCAGTATATTTGTGTTATATTTCAGTATGTTTGTGTTATATTTCAGTATATGTCTGTTATATTACAGTATATTTATTATATTTCAGTATATTTGTGTCATATTTCAGTATATTTGTTTTAATGCAGTATATTTGCTATATTTCAGTGTATTTGTTATATTTTAGCATATTTGTAATATTTCTCTATATTTGTGTTATATTTCAGTATATTTGTTATATTGCAGTATATTTGTTATATTGCAGTATATTTGTTATATTTCAGTATATTTGTGTTATATTGCAGTATATTATGTTATATTTCAGTATATTTGTTATATTTCAGTATATTTGATATATTTCAATATATTTGTGTTATATTGCAGTATATTGGTTATACTTCAGTATATTTGTGTTATGTTTCGGTATATTTGTGTAGTATTGCAGTATATTTGTGTTATATTCCAGTATATTTGTTATATTTCAGTATGTTTGTGTCATGCTTCAGTATATCTGTGTTATATTGCAGTATATTAGTTATATTTTAGTTTATTTGTGTTATATTTCTGTATAATTATATTTCTGTAAATTTGTGTTATATTTCAGTATATGTCTGTTATATTGCAGTATAGTTATTATTTTTCAGTATATTTGTGTCATATTTCAGTATATTTGTTATATTTCAATATATTTGTGTTATATTTCAGTATATTTGTTATATTGCAATATACTTGTTATATTTCAGTATATTTGTGTTATATTTCGGTATATTTGTGATATATTTCGGTATATTTGTGATATATTTCACTATATTTGTGTTATATTTCAGTATATTTGTGTTATATTGCAGTGTATTTTATATAACTCAGTATATTTGTGTAATATTGCAGAGTATTTGATATATTTTAGTATATTTGTGTTATATTTCAGTATATTTGTGTTATATTGCAGCATTTGTTATATTTCAGTATATTTGTGATATATTTCAGTATATTTGTGTTATATTGCAGTATATTGGTTATACTTCAGTATATTTGTGTTATGTTTCGGTATATTTGTGTTCTATTGCAGTATATTTGTGTTATATTACAGTATATTGGTTATACTTCAGTTTATTTGTGTTATATATCAGCATATTTGTGTTATATATCAGCATATTTGTGTTATACTTCGGTATATTTGTGTTATATTTCGGTGTATTTGTGTTATATTGCAGTATATTTGTTATATTGCAGTATATTTGTTATATTGCAGTATATTTGTTATTATTCAGTATATTTGTGTTATATTTTAGTATATTTGTTATATTTCCGTACATTTGTGTTATATTTCGTTATTTGTTATATTTCAGTATATTTATTATGTTAGTATACTTGTGTTATATTGCAGTATATTTCATATATTTCAGTTTATTTCTGTTGTTTCAGTATAATTGTTATAATTCAGTATATTTGTCTTATATTTCAGAATATTTGCGTTAGATTTCAGTATATTTGTGATATATTGCAGTATATGTTATATTTCAGTTTATTTGAGTTATATTTCAGTATATTTGTGTTAAATTGCAGTATATTTGTTATATTTCAGTTTATTTCTGTTATATTTCAGTATATTTTTGTTATATTGCTTTATATTTGTGTTATATTGCAGTATATTTGTGTTATATTTCAGTAAATTTGTTATATTTTAGTATATTTGTTATATTTCTGTATATTTGTGTTATATTTCAGTATATTTGTGATATATTTCAGTATATTTGTGTTATGTTGCAGTATATTTGTGTTATATTTCAGTATATTTGTTATATTTCAGTATATTTGATATATTTCATTATATATGTGTTATATTGCAGTATATTGGTTATATTTCAGTATATCTGTGTTATGTTTCGGTATATTTGTGTTCTATTGCAGTATATTTGTGTTATATTGCAGTATATTGGTTAGACTTCAGTATATCTGTGTTATATATCAGCATATTTGTGTTATATTCGGTATATTTGTGTTATATTTCGGTGTATTTGTGTTATATTGCAGTATATTTGTTATAATTCAGTTTTTGTGTTATATTTAATTATTTTTGTTATATTTCAGTATATTTGTGTTATATTTCGTTATTTGTTATATTTTAGTATATTTATTATATGTTATTATACTTGTGTTATATTGCATGATAATTCATATAATTCAGTATATTTGTGATATATTGCAGTATATTTGTGTTATATTTTAGTATATTTGTTATATTTCAGTATATTTGTGTTATATTTCAGTATATTTGCCTCATATTTCAGTATATTTCAGTATATTTGCGTTAGATTTCAGTATATTTGTGTTATATTGCAGTATATTTCATATATTTCAGTATATTTGTGTTGATTCAGTATAATTGTTATATTTCAGTATATTTGCCTCATATTTCAGTATATTTCAGTATATTTGCGTTAGATTTCAGTATATTTGTGTTATATTGCAGTATATTTGTTATATTTCAGTATATTTGAGTTATAATTTGGTATATATATGTTATATTTTAGTATACTTGTGTTATATTGCAGTATATTTGTTATATTTCAGTATATTTGTGTTATATTTTAGTATATTTGTGTTATATTGCAGTATATTTCTTATATTTCAGTATATTTGTGTTATATTTTAGTATATTTGTGTTATATTGCAGTATATTTGTTATATTGCATTATATTTGTTATATTTCAGTATATTTATGTTATATTTCGGTATATTTGTGATATATTTCGGTATTTTTGTGAGAGATTTCACTATATTTGTGTTATATTTCAGTATATTTGTGTTATATTGCAGTGTATTTTATATAACTCAATATATTTGTGTAATATTGAGGAGTATTTGATATATTTTAGTATATTTGTGTTATATTTCAGTATATTTGTGTTATATTGCAGCATATTTGTGTTATATTGCAGTATATTGGTTATACTTCAGTTTATTTGTGTTATATATCAGCATATTTGTGTTATACTTCGGTATAATTGTTATATTTCGGTGTATTTGTGTTATATTGCAGTACATGTTATGTTTCAGTTTATTTGAGTTATATTTCAGTATATTTGTGTTATATTGCTCTATCTTTGTTATATTTCATTTTATTTCTGTTATATTTCAGTATATTTTTGTTATATTGCAGTATATTTGCTATAATTCAGTATATTTGTTATATTTTAGTATATTTGTTATATTTCTGTATATTTGTGTTATATTTCAGTATACTTGTGTTATATTGCAGTATATTTCATATATTTCAGTATATTTGTGTTATATTGCAAAATATTTGTTATATTTCAGTATATTTGTGTTATATTTCTGTATATTTGTATTATATTTCTATGTTTTTATGTTATATTTCAGTATATTTGTGTTACATATCAGTATATATGTGTTATATTGCATTATATTTGTTATAGTTTAGTATATATGTGTTATATTTCGGTATATTTGTGTTATAATGCAGTATATTTGTGTTATATTGTATTATATTTGTTATAGTTCAGTATATTTGTGTTATATTGCGGTATAACACAAATATACTGAAATATAACAATTATACCGAAATATAACACAAATATACTGAAATATAACAAATATACTGAACTATAACACAAATATACTGAAATATAACAAATATACTGAACTATAACAATTATACTGAAATATAACACAAATATTCTGAAATATAACAATTATACTGAAATATATCACAAATATACTGAAATATAATACAAATATACTAAAATATAACAAATATAATGCAATACAACACAAATATGCTGACATATAACAAATATCCTGCAATATAACACAAATATACTGAAATATTACAAATATACTGCAACATAACAAATATACTGCAATATAACACAAATATACTGAAATATAACAAATATACTGCAAAATAATTGAATAATACTGAATTATAACACAAATATACTGAAATATAATAAATATACTGAAATATAACACAAGTATACTGAAATATAACAAATATATTGAAATATAACACAAATATACTGAAATATAACACATATATACTGAAATATAACACAAATATAACAACCGACCATGATTATAACTACCACGACCATGATTATAACAACCACGACTATGATCATAACAACCACGACCATGATTATAACAACCACGACCATGATTATAACAACCACAACTATGATCATAACAACCATGACCATGTTTATATCAACCACGACTATGATTATAACACCCAAGACTATGAGCATAAGAACCACGACTATGATTATAACAACCTCGACCATGATTATAACGATCACGACTATGATTATAACAACCACGACCATGATTATAACAACCACGACCATGATCATAACAACCACGAGTCTCATTATAACAAAAACGACCATGATTATAACAACCACGACCATGATTATAACAACCACGACTATGATTATAACGCCCAGGAGTCTGATTTTAACAACCACGACAATGATTATAACAACCACGACCGTGATTATAACAACCACGACCATGATCATAACAACCACGATCATGATTATTACACCTACGACTATGATCATAAGAACCACGACTATGATTATATCAACCACGATCATGATTATAACAAACCACGATTATGATTATAACACCCACGACTATGATCATACCAACCATGACTATGATCATACCAACCACGACCATGATTATAACAATCACGACCATAACTATAACAACCACGAGTTTAATTATAACAACCACGACAATGATTATAACAACCACGACCATAATTATAACAACCACGACTATGATTATAGCACCCACGAGTTTAATTATAACAACCACGACAATGATCATACCAACCATGACTATGATTATAACAACCACGACTATGATCATAACCACGACCACTGATTGCAACAACCACGTGTGTGATTATAAGAACCACGACCATGATAATAACAACCACGACCATGATTATAGTAACCACGACCATGATCATAACAACCACGAGTGTGATTATAACAAACACAACCAAGATTATAACCACGACCATGATTATACCGACCACGATTATAACGATCACAACCATGATTACAACCATCACGAGTCTGATTATAACAACCACGACCATGATTATAGCAATCACGACCATGATTATAACAATCACGACAATGATTATAACAACCGCGAGTCTGATTATAACAACCACGACCATGATTATAACAACCACGACCATGATTGTATGAACCATGAGTCTGACTATAACAACCACGACCATGATTATAACAACGACGAACATGATTATGACAACCACGACCATGATTATAACAACCACGACCATTATTATAACAACAACGACTATTTTTATAACACCCACGACTATGATCATAACAACCCCAATTATGATTATAACCACAACTATGTTCATAACCATGCCAATAATTATAACGAAATGAGTCTGATTATAACAACCACGAAAATGCTTTTAACAATTACGTCCATGATTATTACAATCACGACCATGATTATAACAACCACGAGTCTGACTATAACAACCACGACCATGATTTTAACCACGACCATGATTGTAAGAACCACGAGTCTGCCTATAACAAACACGACCATGATTATGACAACCACGACTATGATCATAACTACGAGTCTCATTATAACAACGACGACCTTGATTATAACTACCACGACCATGATTATAACAACCACGAAAATGCTTTTAACAATCACGACCATGATTATAACAACCACGTCCATGATTATTACAATCACGACCATGATTATAACAACCACGAGTCTGACTATAACAACCACGACCATGATTTTAACCACGACCATGATTGTAAGAACCACGAGTCTGCCTATAACAACCACGACCATGATTATGACAACCACGACTATGATCATAACTACGAGTCTCATTATAACAACGACGACCATGATTATAACAACCAAGACCATGATTGTAACACCCTCGACTATGATCATAAGAACAACGACTTTGATTATAATAACGACGACTATGACCAAAACCACGACAATAATAATAACCACCACGAGTCTGATTATAAGAACCACGATCTTGATCATAACCACGAGTCTTATTATAACAACCACGACAATGATAATAACGACCACGACCATGATTATGACGACACGACTATGATTATAACAACAATGACCATGATTATAACAACCAAGACCATGATTATAACAACCACGGCCATGATTATAACAACCACCACCATGATTATAACAACCACGAATCTGAATATAACAACCACGACCATGATTATAACAAGCATGACCATGGTCATAACAACCATGAGTCTTATTATAACAACCACGACCATGATTAAAACGACCACGAGTTTGATTATACCCACGACCATGATTATAGCAACCACGACCATGATTATAACGATCACGACCATGATTATAACAACCACGAGTCTGATTATAACAACCACGATCATGATTGTAACAACGACGACCATGATTATAACAACCACCACCATGATTATAACAACCACGAGTCTGATTATAACAACGACGACCATGATCATAACAACCACGACCAAGATTATAACAACCACGACTATGATTATAACACCCACGACTATGATCATAACAACAACGACTATCAACATAACAACGAAAACTATGATCATAACCACGATCATAATTATAACAACCACGACCATGATCATAAGAACCAAGACCATGATGATAACAACCAAGAGTCTGATTATAACAACCACGACTATGATCATAACAACCACGATCATAATTATAACAACCACGACCATGATTATAACAGCCACAACCATGATTATAACAACCACGACCATGATTGTAAACCAATGACACGAATAACAACACGAGTCTCATTATAGCAAAACGAACCACGACCATGATTATACAGCCACAACATGATTATAACAACGACCATGATTATGACAAACACGACCATGATTGTAAATAACCACGACCATGATTACAACAACCACGCATCTGGCGATTATAATAAATCTCACGACCATGATTATAAAAACCACGACCATGATTATAAAAACCACGACCATGATTATAACGCACACAATTTACTATGATTATAACAACCACTTCCATGATTATAAAACACCACGACCAAAGGATTATAACAAACTAATTTTAACACATTATAAATACTTACGTGACCCCGGATTATAAATTAAACTTCACGATTATGATTATCACAACCACGATCATGATTATAACATTCACGAAATATTTTACTATAAATAACCACGAGTTTGATTATAACAACGACCACCGCGATTTACAGCAACCACGACCACATTATAACATCCACGACCATGATTATAAATAAACATGAGTCCCATTATAACAAACTAATGACCATGATTATAACAAATCCGTTTAATCATGACGGTAACAACCACGACTATGACGGCAACAAACTACTTAATTCATGGATTATAACAACCAAGACCATGATTATAACGACCGGCATCGTGATTATAACAACCACGATCATGATTATAACAACCACGACCATGATCATAACAACCACGAGTCTGATTATAACAACCACGATCATGATTATAACAACCACGACCATGATTATAACAACCACGACCATTATTATAACCACCACACGACCAAGATTATAACAAATACCACCATGATTATAACAACCATGACCATGATTATAACAACCACGACTATGATCATAACAACCACGAGTCTTGTTATAACAACCACGACCATATAACAACCACGACCATGGTTATAACAACCACGACCATGATTATAACAACCACGACTATGATTATAACACCCACGACCATGATCATACCAACCATGACTATGATTATAACAACCACGACTATGATCATAACCACGACCACTGATTATAACGACCACGAGTCTGTTTATAACAACAACGACCATGAATATAACGACCAAGATCATGGCTCTAACGATCTCGTCTATGATTATAACAACCACGACCATGATTATAATAACCACGACCATGATTATAACAACCACGACCATGATTGTAACGACCACGACCATGATTATAACGATCACGGTCTTGGTTATAACAAACACGAGTGGGATTATAACTAGCACGACCATGATTATAACAACCACGACCATGATCATAAGAACCACGACCATGAATAAAACAACCACGACCATGATTATAACAACTACGACAGTGATCATAACAACCTCTTGAGTGATTATAACAACCAGGACCATGATTATAACAACCACGACCATGATTATAACAAACCACGACCATGATTATTACAACCACGACCATGATTATAACAACCACGACCATGATTACTAACAATCACGACCATGAATATAACAACCACGAATATGATTATAACAACCACGACTATGAATATAACAACCACAACCATGATTATCACAACCACGAGTATGATTATAACAAACACCACCATTAATATAACAACCACGACCATGATTATAACAACCACGACTATGATTATAACAATCACGACTATGATTATAACAAACCACGACCATGATTATAACAAACACGACGATGATTATATCAAACTATGGGCCTGATTATAACAACCACAACCACATGATTATAAGTCAACTCACTACCAAGATTAAAACGGACGACCCATGATTGTCAAATCCACGAGTCTGAAATGCAAAATCACGACCATGATATAATAACCTACGCATTCATGATTTGCACAACCAATGACCATGATTATAGCAACCTCGACCATGATTATAATAACCACGACCATGACTATGTAACTTACTTAATTCATGATTATAGCGATCACGACCATGATTATAACAAATCTCATTTTAATTCAAGTGATTATGTAAATAAATAACGACCATGATTATATAAACTCCCACGACCATGATCATAACTACGACTGCGACGGAGAAGCGATCACAACCATGATTATAACAACCACGAGTCGGATTGAGACAACCACGACCATGATTATAACCACGACCATGATCATAACAACCACGAACATGATCATAACAACCACGACCATGATCATAACAACCACGACCATGATCATAACAACCACGATCATGATTATAACAACCACGACCATGATTATAACAACCACGACCATGATTAAAACAACAACGACTATGATTATAACACCCACGACCATGATCATACCAACCACGACTATGATTATAACACCCACGACTATGATTATAAGAACCACGACTGAGATTATAACAACCACGACCATGATCATAATAACCACGACCATAATAATAACGATCACGACTATGATTATAACAACCACGAGTCTGATTATAACAACCACGACCATGATTAAAACAACCACTACCATGATTATAACAACCACGACCATGATAATAACAACCACGACCATGATTATAACAACCACGACCATGATCATAACAACCACGACCATGATCATAACAACCACGACCATGATTTTAACAATCATGAACATTATAACAACCACGACTATGATTATAACAACCACGACTATGATTATAACACCCACGACTATGATTATAACGATCACGACCATGATTATAACAACCACGACCATGATCATAACAACCACGACCATGATTATAACAACCACGACCATGATTATAACAACCACGACCATGATTATAACAACCACGACCATGATTGTAACGACCATGACCATGATTATAACGATCACGGTCTTGATTATAACAAACACGAGTCTGATTATAACAAGCACGACCATGATTATAACAACCACGACCATGATCATAAGAACCACGACCATGAATATAAAAACCACGACCATGATTATCACAGCCACGACCACTGATTATAACGACCACGAGTCTGATTATAACAACCACGACCATGATTATAACAACCACGACAGTGATCATAACAACCACTTGTGTGATTATAACAACCAGGTCCATGATTATTACAACCACGACCAAGATTGTAACGACCACGACCATGATTGTAATGACCATGACCATGAAACAACCACGACTATGATTATAACAACCACGAAAATGATTATAACAACCACGACCATGATTATAACAACCACGACCATGATTATAGCAACCTCGGCGATGATTATAACGACCATGAGTCTGATTAGAACAACCACGACCATGATTATAACAACCACGACCATGATTATAACAACCACGACTATGATTATAACGACCACGAGTCTCATTATTATAATTACCACGAGCATGATTATAAACAACCACGACAGTGATCATAACAACCACTTGTGTAATTATAACAACCAGGACCATGATTACAACAACCACGACCATGATTGTAACGACCACGAGTCTGATTATGAAAACCACGACCAAGATTACAACAACCACGACTATGATTATAACAACCACGACCATGATTATAACAACAACGAACATGATTATAACTACCACGACCATGATTATAAAAACCACGACTATGATCATAACCACGAGTATGATTGTATCAACCACGACCATGATTATAACCACGACCATGATTATAACAACCACGACCATGATTATAACAACCACGACCATGATTATAACAAACACGACACATTCCTAACTGTGCATGGTGATGAAAGGCACAGATACACCACATTTCTTGACCTAAAAGCTGCATTTGATATTGCCAATAGGCAACTGATATTGTACGAACTAGCCAAAATGAATATAGGAGGTAGGCTGTTACACTGGATAAGTGGTTACCTAACCAACAGAAGGGCTGCTGCACTGTTTCAGGGTTACAAAAGTGAAGTTAAAGATATGCAACTTGGTACCCCTCAAGGTGGAGTACTTAGCCCCACTTTGTTCAATGTTCTTATGAATGCATTATTAAATTTAATACCAGACAACCCCAGCAATATCTCAATCAGCTATGCTGATGATATTCTTATACATACTAAAACTCATCGTGAAATGCAAACCACCCTGAACCATGTATACGCAGCCTGTGAACACCTCGGTCTTATTATCTCCACTGACAAAACTAAGGTGTTCAACAAACAAGCTGGGAACCGCAAACGCGGCCCCGCCAAGTTCAAGATAGGTAACAACACTATTGACTATGTTTCTTCTTTTAAATATCTTGGTGTTTCCGTCCCTTGTACCCTACCTGCCATACAACAGCTAACCAGCCAATGTACTGACAGACTGAGACCTCTTAGAAGTGTAGCGGGGTACAGCCCGCACTATGGTGCTAATATTAGAATTGTTAAAACAATGTACCTAGGCTATATAAGATCTCTGATAGATTACCACGCACCAGCCCCGGTCATTCGTGACGGGAAAGGTGTTGACAAGCTCGAGAAAATGCAAAATAAAGCCCTCAGAATTATCCTAGGATGTCCCATGAGCACTAAAGTACTTAATATGAGGAAAGAACTAGGTATACCCAGTGTTAAAGATAGAATAATTGAAGTCAACCTCATGATAGCCCTGAGGCTTCTGCGTGGTGATCCTGATAACATTGTTTCCTTAAAATTGCTAGAATGTATGAACCATGGGACTACTGAGTCTAAATGGATCCAAACTACAGCTACACATATGAAGATATTTGGACTAGACCACCTGTACAAAGTTGAGACACAACAGCGCTTCCTGCCACCCTGGCGGACAGTTCCCTTCGATATCACAATACCGACGTATCCGCCTAAAAAATTAATTATACAAAGCATTTATCTCCAACACACTGCCAAATTGAGAGCTCTTGAACACATACACACTCTACAGACTGATGATAATATCACACAGACCATCTACACTGATGGATCTCTAAACACCGCCTGTGGGAGGGCTGGAAGTGCTATTGTTGTGACTCAACCTGACGGTAATATAATTGAGAAAGGAGTTAGAATTAACAACTGGGCATCCACTCTACAAACTGAATTAGTTGCCATACTCACAGCTATTAAATTAATTGAAACCACTGTTACTGACAGTCTCATCATCACTGACTCTCTATCCTCACTACTTGCCCTTGGTACCCTCGACTCAGGTTGTCACGATCTTGTCTCTGAAGCCAGACACAAATATGCGTGCCTTGTTGACCGGGGTGTCAGGGTCAAACTGTTGTGGATCCCCTCTCACATAGGCCTCATAAAACATGACAGAGTTGATGCCCTCGCCAAACTCGCGTCTAACAAAGACACCGTTGAATACAATTTGGGTCTGTCAAAAAGAACCCTTAAAACTGTAATTAGGAAAGAACTTATTGATGAGTTTGACGCAAGTAGACAAGTGCAAACAGGCACTAGTCGATCCATAGTTTACCATGATGAGATGTATCAAGTGAAACATGTATATGGAGCAAGTAACAAGATCACTAGATTACAAGATGTTGTAACCGCTAGATTAAGGTTAGGATATAAGTACCTCTGGCAGTATGTTCCTCAAGCAGATGTAAACAAAACTAAATGTAAAGTGTGTGGCCATACATATAGCCACACACTTGAACACTACGTCCTCGACTGTGTGAAGATAGAACCTTTTAGGGACAGGTCCAAGCACACTGTGTGTGAAATGGCACAACACTTCATCTCTAATGGCAAGATAGCCGACATATTAAGATTGTATCCACTTTTTTGCACTCAGTAACTATATCAGTTCTCATGTACAGAACCAAATACGCAATGTGCTTGAATACCTCCCACGTAAATGTGAATAATAAAGTGTGAGGCCAGACATACTGCCTCACACGCCTGTTCTCACGCATTTGTGAATAAGTTACCCTCTATGTATAGAACTAAACAAATAATGTAAATGAAATACTGTGTAACTTTCGGTGCCATAATATCCTGACAACGGGGGTTAATTATTATGACCCTTTGTAAACCCTACTCTGTAATCCTTTTGCGCTACCGCTCACAGGATGAGTGTGGGGTGCACAATAAAGTAGCCGCTGCAAGCGGCAAAATCAAAATCAACAAACACGACCATGATTATAACAACCACGACCATGATTACAACAACCACGACCATGATTATGACAACCACGACCATGATTATAACGACCACGACCCTGATTACAACAACCACGACCATGATTATGACAACCACGACCATGATTATAACAACCACGAGTCTGATTATAAAAACTACGACAATGATTATAACAACCACGATCATGATTTTAACAACCACGACCATCATTATAATGATCTCGATCAAGATTATAACAACCACGAGTCTTATTATAATAACCATGACCATGATTATAACAACCACGTCCATGATTGTAACGATCACGAGCATGATTATAAACAACCACAACAGTGATCATAACAACCACGACCATGATTATAACAACCACGACCATGATTATAGCAACCTCGGCCATGATTATAACAACTACGAGTCTCATTATAACAACCACGACCATGATTATAACGACCACGAGTCTGAGTAGAACAACCACGACCATGATTACAACAACCACGCCCATGATTATAACAACCACGAACAAGATTACAACGATCACGACCATGATTAAAACAACCACGAGTCTGATTATAACAACCCCGACCATGATTATAACAACCACGACAAAGATTATAACACCGACGACTATGATCATAACAACCACGACTATGATTATAACAACCACGACCATTATCGTAACAACCACAACCATGATGATAACAACCACGACCATGATTATAACAACCACGACCATGATTATAACAACCACGACCATGATTATGACGATCACGACGATGATTATAACAACCATGGGCCTGATTATAACAACCACGACCATGATTATAACAACCACGACCAAGATTAAAACGATCACGACCATGATTATAACAACCACGAATCTGACTATAAAAACCACGACCATGATTATAACAACCACGACGATGATTAAAACAACCACGACCATGATTATAGCAACCTCGACCATGATTTTAACAACTACGAGTCTGATTATAACAACCACGACCATGATTATAACGACCACGAGTCTGATTATAACGACCACGAGTCTGATTAGAACAACCACGACCATGATTATAACAACCACGACCATGATTATAACAACCACGACCATGATTATAACAACCACGACCATGATTATAACAACCACGTCCATGATTATAACAACCACGAAAATGATAATAACGATCACGACCATGATTAAAACAACCACGAGTCTGATTATAACAACCATGACCATGATTATAACGACGATCATGATTATAACAACCACGACAATGATTATAACACGCACGACCATGATCATAACAACCACGACCATGATTATAACAACCACGTCCATGATTATAACAACCACGACCATTATCATAACAACCACGACCATGATGATAACAACCAAGGACCGTGATTAAAAAAACCACGACCATGATTATAACAACCACGACCATGATATTAACACACACGACCTTGATTATGACGATCACGACGATGATTATAGCAACCACGAGTCTAAGTATAACAACCACGACTATGACTCTAAGAACCACGAGTCTGATTATGACAACCACGACCATATTATAACAACCACGACTATGTTTATAACAACCACGACTATGATCACATCCACGACCACTGATTATAACAACCACGAGTCTGATTATAACAACCACGACCATGATTATAACAACCACAACTGTGATCATAACAACCACTTGTGTGATTATAACCACCACGACCATGATTATAACAACCACGACCATGATTGTAACGACACGACCATTATTATATCGATCACGGTCTTGATTATAACAACCACGAGTCTCATTAAAACAAGCACGACCATGATTATAACAACCACGACCATGATAATAACAACCACGACCATGTTTATAACAACAACGACCATGTTTATAACAACCACGAGTCTGATTATAACCACGACCATGATCATAACAACCACGACCATTATATAACACCCACGATCATGATAACAACCACGACCAAGATTATAACAACCACGACAATGATTGTAACAACCACGACCATGATTATAACAACCACGACCATGATTATAACGATCACGAACATGATTAAAACAAAGACGATTATAATTATAACAACCACACCCGTGATCTTAACAACCACTTGTGTGATTATAACAACCACAACAATGATTATAACAACCACGACCATGAATATAGCGATCAAGACCTTGATTAAAACAACGACGACTATGATTATAACAACCACGACCATGATTGTAACGGCACGACCATGATTATAACGACGACGGTCTTGATTATAACAACCAAGAGTCTGATTATAACAAGCACGACCATGATTATAGCAACCACGACCATCATTATAACAACCATGTTTATAACAACCACAACCATGTTTATAACAACCACGAGTCTGATTATAACAACCACGTCCATGATTATAACAACCACGACCATAATTATAACAACCACGACCATGATTATAACTGCCACGACCATGATTATGACATCGATCATGATCATAACAACCACGAGTCTGATTATTACAACCACGACCATGATTATAACCACCTCGACCGTGATTATTCAACCACCAGTCTTATTATAACAACCACGACCAGGATTATAATGACCACGAGTCTGATTATTTCATCCACGACAATGATTATAACCACGATTATGATCATAACCACGAGTCTGATTATAACAACCGCGACAATGATTATAACAACCACGACCATGTTTATAACAACCTCGACCATGATTATAACAACCACGACCATGATTATAAGAACCACGACTATGATTATAACACCCACGACTATGATCATAACAACGCCTATGATCATGACAACGACGAATATGATCATAACCATGACCATGATTATAACGACCACGAATCTGATTATAACAATCACGACCATGATTATAACAACCACGACCATGATCATAACAACCAAGAGTCTGTTTATAACAACCACGACCATGATTATAACAACCACGAGTCTGATTATAACGACCACAACCATGATTATAATGATCACGACCATGATTATAACAACCACGGGCCTGATTATAACAACCACAACCATGATTATAACAACCACGACCATGATTATAACAACCACGACCTTGATTATAAAAACCACGACCATTATTATAACAAGAGCGGTCCATGATTATAACAACCACGACCAAGATTATGACGATCACGATGACGATTATAACAACCACGAGTCTGACTATAAAAACCACGACCATGATTATAACAACCACGGGCCTGATTATAACAACCACGACCATGATGATGATAACCACGACCATGATTATAACAACCACGACCATGATAACACCCACGACCATGATTATGACGATCACGACCATGATTATAACAGCCACGACCATGATTATAACAACATCGATCATGATCATAACAACCACGAGTCTTATCATAACAACCACGACCACAATTATAATGCCCACGAGTCTGATTATTTCAACCACGACAATGATTATAACAACCACGAACATGATTTTAACGATCACGACCATGATTAAAACAACGACGACTATGATTATAACAACCACGACCATGAATATAACAGCCACAACCATGATTATAACTACGACCATGATTATAACAACCACGAGTCTGATTATTACAACCACGATTATGATCATAACCACGAGTCTGATTATAACAACCAAGACAATGATTATAACAACCACGACCACGTTTATAACAACCTCGACCATGATTATAACAACCACGACCATGATTATAACAACCACGACTATGATCATAACAACGACTATGATGATGACAACGACGAATATGATCATAACCATGACCATGATTATAACGACCACGAATCTGATTATAACAATCACGACCATGATTATAACAACCACCACCATGATCATAACAACCAAGAGTCTGTTTATAACAACCACGACCATGATTATAACAACCACGACTATGATTATAACACCCACGACTATGATCATAAAAACGACTATGATCATGACAACGACGAAAATGATCATAACCATGACCATGATTATAACGACCACGAATCTGATTATAACAATCACGACCATGATTATAACAACCACGACCATGATCATAACAACCAAGAGTCTGTTTATAACAACCACGACCATGATCATAACAACCAAGAGTCTGTTTATAACAACCACGACCATGATTAAAACAACCACGACCATGATTATAACAACCTAGATCATGATTATAACAACCACGAGTCTGATTATAACAACCACGACCATGATTATAACAACCACGGGCACAGTTATAACATTAAGTTATTTTATAACAACCAAATATGGTTGTATGAATCAGTTATAGCAGTCATTATGATTATAACAACCACGACCATGATCATAACAACAAAGAGTCTGTTTATAACAATCACGACCATGATTATAACAACCACGACCATGATTATAACAACCACGAGTCTGTTTATAACAACCACGACCATGATTATAACAACCACGGGCCTGATTATAACAACCAAGATTCTGTTTATAACAACCACGACCATGATTGTAACGACCACGACCATGATTATACCGATCACGGAATTGATTATAACAAGCACGACCATGATTATAACAAGCACGACCATGATTATAACAAGCACGACCATGATTAAAACAACCACGACCATGATTAAAACAACCACGACCATGATTAAAACAACCACGACCATGATTATAACAACCTAGATCATGATTATAACAACCACGAGTCTGATTATAACAACCACGACCATGATTATAACAACCTCGACCATGATTATAACAACCATGAGTCTTATTATAACAACCACGACCATGATTATAATGACCACGAGTCTGATTATTTCAACCACGACAATGATTATAACAACCACGACCATGATTGCAACGACACGACCATGATTATGACGATCATGACCTTGATTAAAACAACGACGACTATGATTATAACAACCACGACCATGATTATAACAACCACGACCATGATTGCAACGACACGACCATGATTATAGCGATCATGGTCTTGATTATAACAACCCCGAGTCTGATTATAACAACCACGACCATGATTATAACAACCTCGACCATGATTATAACAACCACGACCTGATTATAACGGCCACGACCATGATTATAATGATCACGACCATGATTATAACAACCACTGGCCTGATTATAACAACCTCGACAATGATTATAACAACCACGACCTTGATTATAAAAACCACGACTATTATTATAACAAAAACGACCATGATTATAACAACCACGACCAAGATTATAACGACCATGATTATAATAACCACGACCTGATTATAACGACCACGACCATGATCATAACGACCACGACCATGGTTATTATGATCACGACCATGATTATAACAACCACGACCATGATTGCAACGACACGACCATGATTATAACGATCATGGTCTTGATTATAACAACCACGAGTCTGATTATAACAACCACGACCATGATTATAACAACCTCGACCATGATTATAACAACCTCGACCATGATTATAACAACCACGACCTGATTATAACGACCACGACCATGATTATAATGATCACGACCATGATTATAACAACCACTGGCCTGATTATAACAACCACGACAATGATTATAGCAACCGACGCCGTTCGCAAAACGCGACCGTAAATTATAACTCGCCCGACCATGATTATAACAACCACGACCATGATTATAGCAACCTCGACCTGATTATAACTACAAGTCTGATTATAGCCACGACCGCGGTCATAACGACCACGAGGTCTGATAAGAACGCGCCACGGCCATGATTATAACAACCACGACCATGATTGCAACGACACGACCATGATTATAACGATCATGGTCTTGATTATAACAACCACGAGTCTGATTATAGCAACCACGACCATGATTATAACAACCTCGACCATGATTATAACAACCTCGACCATGATTATAACAACCACGACCTGATTATAACGACCACGACCATGATTATAATGATCACGACCATGAGTATAACAACCACGACCAAGATTATAAAAACCACGACCATTATTATAACAAAAACGACCATGATTATAACAACCAAGACCAAGATTATAACGACCATGATTATAACAACCACGACCTGATTATAACGACCACGACCATGATTATAATGATCACGACCATGATTATAACAACCACGGGCCTGATTATAACAACCACGACAATGATTATAACAACCACGACCTTGATTAGAAAAACCACGACCATTATTATAACAAAAACGACCATGATTATAACAACCACGACCATTATTATAACGACCATGATTATAACAACCACGACCAAGATTATAACGACCATGATTATTTCAACCACGAGTCTGACTATAAAAACCATGACGTGATTATAACAACCACGACCATGATTATAACAACCACGACCATGATTATAACAACCACGACCATGATTATAGCAACCTCGACCATGATTATAACTACAAGTCTGATTATAACAACCACGACCATGATTATAACGACCACGAGTCTGATAAGAACAACCATGAGTCTGTTTATAACAACCACGACCATGATTATAACGACCACGACCATGATTATAATGATCACGACCATGATTATAGCAACCACGGGCCTGATTATAACAACCACGACCTTGATTATAAAAACCACGACCATTATTATAACAAAAACGACCATGATTATAACAACCACGACCAAGTTTATAACGACCATGATTATAACAACCACGAGTCTGACTATAAAAACCACGACCATGAGTATAACAACCACGACCATGATTATAACAACCACGACCATGATTATAACAACCACGACCATGATTATAGCAACCTCGACCATGATTATAACTACGAGTCTGATTATAACAACCACGACCATGATTATAACGACCACGAGTCTGATAAGAACAACCACGACCATGATTAAAACAACCACGTCCATGATTATAACAACCACGAACATGATTATAACGATCACGACCATGATTAAAACAACCACGAGTCTGATTATAACAACCACGACCATGATTATAACAACGACGATTATGATTATAACCACGACAATGATTATAACACCCACGATTATGATCATAACCACAACTATGATTATAACAACCATGACCATCATCGTAACAACCACGACCATGATGATAACAACCACGAGTCTGATTATAACAACCACAACTGTAAAGGCCTGGGAATTTGGGATAGAAATCCCTTACCAGACCAATCAGGTTCTTAATAAAGGAAAGTCAAGGACCATGGTTTTCTGTGGAATAGTAAACAACCGTTTGAGATTGACATCTCTTTACTATGAAAAATATAACACAAAACTCTGACACCATTCAACAAACAAAAAATTTGGGGAGTCAAACAATTAATGCAATCAATAGTTAATGGAGTTAATCAATTAAGGGAAGCAAACAATGAAAGGAATCAAACAACCATAGAATCAAACAATGAACAGATATTTCCTAGGGCAGTGGCCCTGGGGGAAGGTTCTGGAACACGGTGATGCACACTCAGGGTAGGATAGCGTCCATTCAACTCCACACTCGAGCGACAGTGGCCGATTGTCTTGAAATGGCAGGAGAACACCGGGGCACAGGCGGAATAAGATGAATTGACCGTCGTGGTATGTGGTAGTGGTAGATGACCAGAGAATTGACAGTCGATAGGTGAAGGTCTGGGGACACAGCCTACGAGTCCAGGACCGATGATAAGGTCACAGCCAGAATTTGACGAACAGCAGGGTAGCTAGATAGTGACTGTATGGCGGCTGGGTTGAATCTGCCGGTGACCGAGATAGTAGCTGCCGTTCTCACCTCTGTCCAACCGCCCCAAGTGTCGTCCGCACCAGCAAACGAGAGAGTTAGCAGCGGTAACGAGGGAAGATCGTTTCCGCCCTTACACAGCTCTCCCAACAAAAATCTACTGTAAGGTAGATTAAAACTGAAATTAGTACACAAAGCATAATCATCTTACAACAAATGCTTAAATACACATTGCACAATAAAGAAGGGTCACATAAAAGAATAGATTGTAACTTGATGTCCAAGACGTAAGGCCGTATCAAGGAACTGCACGTGGGGTCCACTTTAGTCCAAGTTTAAGTTTGGGCCTATTTCCAGTCGTAGAGGATTCTTCTATCTCGTCAGGTGTTGGCAGCAACTGGCAACCGAGATGAACAGACTCTGGTGTCCGAACTTCACAGGAACTCTTGCAGGGTAGTGTCTCGACTAACTCCAGCTTGGGGACGTCGTCAAGGACACGAGCAATTTGGGTCCTGCAATTATATTGCTTTAACAAATTAGCTTGATGTAATTTAGGCTTCTTAGAGGAAGGGGGTGAGAATCGTCCAACAAAATCTATGGGTACCCGAGAACATGGTTCTGCAATGACGGGTAAGGGTTCAAGTGGAACAGGACGGACTCTACCCTTGGCGGACATACGTGGGCACTGATCACAACTCCTACAAAAAGCTCTAATATCCGCTCCCATACCTGGCCAGTAAAACTGATCAGCAACCTTCCTATAAGTTTTCCTACGAGAACAGTGACTTGCTAGAGGGCTCTTGTGAGCTACAGAGAGAATGTTACTACGACAAACATCAGGGACAACAAGTAAAAACCGACCTACTTTGGCTGGTCGCTTGGATGAAACACAAGACCTGTGTAACACCCCATTAATAGAAACAAACTTATAAACCGACCCATCTCTCACCTGATCCTCCTCCCCGGAAGTCACCTTCTCCCTTACCCGCTTCAGAGTGGCACACGAGTCTTGAAGCTTGCCGAACTCCTTGGGAGTCACAGTCAGTGGCAACAAATTCGGCAGAATCAGGGGATGCGGTCGTTTCACCTTCGCCGTCCGTGTCTCTACAGCTTGGACCTTGGCTGCAGGCGTGGCAGCATGTGAGGGTGGCGAGTCGTCGTCGTCAGCAGGTGGCGTGGGGACTGGTGCTGGTTGCGAGGAGACTGGTGCTGGTGGCGAGGAGAGTTTTAACGGTTCCGGGTCGTTAGGGTCACGAACACCAGGAACATTACCAATGAGGACACTAGCAAATTTAATGGGAGCTCTTACCACATTAGACCAACCAGTGAAATAGGGGCAACGCAGGTAGCACCTAACAACAGGGAACTGGTCAACACGACCTAAGTAATCGGCGACCTAACCTTCGGGCAGCTGGAGATGTCAGCGTCAGGCAGGGCTTCTTCAGAGACAATAGTGCAAGAGCAACCGGTGTCCCTGATGATCGTAGATGCCCATGACCCATTTATAGTTCCACTGACACAATAGCTGGGACAGCTCCGGTCTTCGAAACAGAACCCGGCCTCGAAGCTGGGCGGATGAATGTCCGTAGACTTGAAGGCGCGTGGATTCCTGGGACAGCGAGAACGAATGTACCCTATTTCTCCGCAGTTGTGGCACCGCACGGCTGGTGAACTTTTCCTCTCTACTCCTGGGGAAGGTTCCTTGGAGGTAGGAGGCTTCCAGTTCTTGACCACAGGAGGGGAAGACTTGGGGTAGGCGTTGCGAGCGGATGCCCAGTTGCCAGCAAGATGTACCGCTTCTCCAAGAGTCGCTGGCTGGTGTTCTTTGATGAAAACTCTCAAGTCTGGAGGTCGAGAAAACAAAAACTGATCTAATATCATGAAGTTAGAGAGAGACTCAAAGGTTTCTTCAACTTCTGATGCGTCCAGCCATTGTTGAAACAAACGACCCAGGTGAATCGAAAACTGCTGGTACGTTTCTCCCGCTCTTATCTTCGTTCTGCAGAAATCGGCACGATAACCGTCAGAAGTCTTGTTAAATCCTCGCAAGAGAGCTTTCTTCAACAAGAAGTAATCTCGGGTGATGTCGGCAGACAGGGACGTGTAAATTTCTACCGGCCTACCACTCAGTAGGCTACCCAACCTTACAGCATAGCTATCTGGGTTTACACCAAGCAGCTCAGCTACCCGTTCAAACCTAACAAGGTAGGAGGCGATGTCTTCTCCTTCACGGTACATAGGCAAGCTGGGTTTTACCACATTGTCTTGTATATGGCCAGAGGATTCTGGTCTACTTGAAGCATTTAATCCTAGCCAGTTCTAGGTCATTTTTTGCCTGCAACTTAGTTAATTCGAACTCTCTTTCTCTCTGACGTTCCTCCAACTCTCTCCCTTTCTGAAGTGCCTCCATCTCTCTCTCTTTCTGAAGTGCCTCTCTTTCTTTTTGACGTGCCTCTCTCTCTCTCTCTCTGACGTTCCTCTCTCTCGGCATTCTGTTGGGTAACCACATACTGACCAATCTCATTACCTGTCAGACCCAGGGCCACCGCTTGACCTTTCAACTCCTCAAATTTATACGTAATGATCCGAAAGGCCAAGAGCAAAAAGAAAAAATACACACCTTACCCCACAAATAACCAAAGGTAACTTACCAAGTGGCTCAATCAGACCAGTAAATGATTTGATCCGACTGGAGGGAACCTTCCTCACCCAGCCCAGCTGAATCACTCTCAGGGTAACGAAACCGCACCAGGTGAAACAACAACAAAAATGCTAGGACAGCATCCACAGTCCACCCCAACCAACACTAATTAACTTCCCCAAGTACAAGGGAGAGCAACAAAATTAGCACACAGAAGGAAGGGATAACCACTGAACAACACTTACTTCTGGGCCACAGACAGCAAGGCGGCGCGCTCACGGCGACTTACAACAACACCGGAACGAATGTTAAACCTCAGAAACCAAAGGTCAGAGACAATCCTGGCAAGGTCGCCACTTGTAAAGGCCTGGGAATTTGGGATAGAAATCCCTTACCAGACCAATCAGGTTCTTAATAAAGGAAAGTCAAGGACAATGGTTTTCTGAGGAATAGCAAACAACCGTTTGAGATTGACATCTCTTTACTATAAAAAATATAACACAAATCTCTGACACCACTCAACAAACAACAAATATTTACGGGAGTCAAACAATTAATGCAGTCATTAGTTAATGGAGTAAATAAATTAAGGGAAGCAAACAATTAAAGGAATCAAACAACCATAGAATCAAACAATGAATAGATATTTCCTAAGGCAGTGGCCCGGGGGGAAGGTTCTGGAACACGGTGATGCACACTCAGGGTAGGGAAGCGTCCATTTAACTGCACACTCGAGCGACATCTTGGCCGATTGTCTTGAAAAGGGAGGAGAACACAGGGGCACAGACGGAATGAGATGAATTGACGGTCGCGGTATGTGGTAGATGACCAGAGAATTGACAGTCGATAGGTGAAGGTCTGGGGACACAGCCCACGAGTCCAGGACCGATGATGAGATCACAGCAAGAATTTGACGAACAGCAGGGTAGCTAGATAGTGACTGTATGGCGGCTGGGTTGAATCTGCCCGTGACCCAGTTAGTCGCTGCCGTTCTCACCTCTGTCCAACCGCCCCAAGTGTCGTCCGCACCAGCAAACGAGAGAGTTAGCAGCGGTAACGAGCAGGAAGATCGTTTCCGCCCTTACAACGACCATGATTATAACAACCACGACCATGATTATAACAACCATGACCATGATTATAACAACCACGACCATAATTATAACACCCACGACCATGATTATAACAAACACGAGTCTGATTATAACAACCACGACCATGATTATAACAACCTCGACCATGATTATAACAACCACGAGTCTTTTTATAACAACCACGACCATGATTTTAACAACCACGACCATGATCATAACAACCACGACTATGATCATAACAACCACGGGTCTGATTATGACAACCACGACCATGATTATAACAACCACGACCATGATTATAACAACCACGACCATGATTATAACGACCACGAGTCTGATTATAACAACCACGACCATGATTATAACAACCACGACCATGATTATAACAACCACAAACATGATTATAACAACCACGACCATGATTATTTCAACCAAGATAATGATTATAACAACCACGACCATGATTATAACGATCACGACCATGATTAAAACAACGACGACTATGAATATAACAACCACGAGTCTGATTATAACAACCACGACCATGATTATAACAACCTCGACCATGATTATAACAACCACGACTATGATTATAATGACCACGAGTCAGATTATTTCAACCACGACAATGATTATAACAACCACGACCATGATTATAACAACCACGAGTCTGATTATAACAACCACAATTATGATCATAACAACCACGAGTCTGATTATAACAACCACGACCATGAATATAACAACCACGACCAAGATTATAACAACAACGACGATGATTATAACACCCACGACTATGATCATAACAACAAAGGACTATGATCATAACAACGACGAATATGATCATAACCACGACCATGATTATAACAACCACGACTATGATTATAACCACGACCACTGATTATAACGACCACGACCATGATTATAACAACCACGACCATGATTATAACGACCACGACCATGATTATAATGATCACGACCATAATTATAACAAAAACGACCATGATTATAACAACCACGACCATGATTATAACAACCACGGGCCTGATTATATCAACCACGACCTTGATTACAAAAACCACGACCATTATTATAACAAAAACGACCAAGATTAAAACAACCACGACCATGATTATAACAACCACGACCATGATTATAGTAACTCCGACCATGATTATAACAACCACGACCATGATTATAACGACCATGAGTTTTATTATAACCACGACCATGATTATAGCAACCACGACCATGATTATAACAACGACGACAATGATTATAACAACGACGACCATAACTATAACAACCAGGAGTCTGATTATAACAACCATGACCATAATTATAACGACCACCTCCATGATTATAACAACCACGAACATGATTATAACGATCACGACCATGATTAAAACAACCACGAGTCTGAGTATAACAACCACGACCATGATTATAACAACCAGGACCATGATTATAACAACCACGACAATGATTATAACACCCACTACCATGATTATGACAACCACGAGTCTGATTATAACAACCACGACCATGATTATAACATCCATGAGTCTGATTATAACAACCACGACCATGATTATAACAACCACGAACATGATTATAACAACCACGAATATGATTATAACGATCACGACCATGATTAAAACAACCACGAGTCTGATTATAAGAACCACGACCATGATTATAACATCCACGAGTCTGATTATAAGAACCACGACCATGATTATAACAACTACGAACATGATTATAACAACCACGAATATGATTATAACGATCACGACCATGATTATAACGACCACGAGTCTGATTATAATAACCACGACCATGATTATAACGACCACGAGTCTGATTATAACAACCACAACCATGATTATAACGATCATGACCATGATCATAACAACAACGAGTCTGATTATATTAACTATGAACATGATTATAACAACCACGACCTTGATTATAACAACCACGACCATGATTACAACAACCACGATCATAATCATAACCACGAGATTGATTATATCAACCACGACCATGATTATAACTGCCACGACCATAATCATAACAACCAAGAGTCTCTTTATAACAACCACGAACATGATTATAACAACCACGACCATGATTATAACAACAACGGGCTTGATTATAACAACCACGACCATGATTATAACAACATCGATCATGATTATAACAACCACGAGTCTTATTATACCAACCACGTCCATGATTACAACAACCACGACCTTGATTATAACAACCACGACCATGATTACAACAACCACGACCATGATTACAACAACCACGACCATGATCATAACCACGAGTATGATTATAACAACCATGACAATGATTATAACAACCACGACTATGACTATAACAACCACGACCATGATTATAACAACCACGAGTCTGATTATGACAACCATAATTATAACAACCACGACCTTGATTATAACAACCACGACCATGAGCATCATAACCACAAGTCTGATTATAGCAACCATGACCATGATTATAAAAACCACGACCATGATTATAACAACCACGATTATGGTCATAACCACCAGTCTGATTAAAACAACCACGACCATGATTATAACAACCACGACTATATTTATAACTGAGTTTGATTAAAACAATCACGACCATGATTATAACTACCACGACCATAATCATAACAACCAAGAGTCTCTTTACGACAACCACGACCATGATTATAACAACCACGACCATGATTATAACAACCACGGGCTTGATTATAACAACCACGACCACGATTATAACAACATCGATCATGCTTATAACAACCACGAGTCTTATTATACCAACCACGACCTTGATTATAACAACCACGACCATGATTACGACAACCAAGACCATGATTACAATAACCACGATCATGATCATAACCACGAGTATGATTATAACAACCACGACCATGATTATAACAACCACGACCATGTTTATAACAACCACGACCATGATTATAACAACCACGAGTCTGATTATGACAACCATGACCATGATTATAGCAACCACGACCTTGATTATAACAACCACGACCATGATCATCATAACCACGAGTCTGATTATAGCAACCATGACCATGATTATAACAACCACGACCTTGATTATAACAACCACGACCATGATTACAACAACCACGACCATCATCATAACAACCACGACAGTGATTATAACAACCACGACCATGATTTTAACAACCACGACCATGATTATAACAACCACGAGTCTGATTATAACAACCTCGATTATGATCATAACCACGAGTCTGATTATTACAATCACGACCATGATTATAACAACCTCGACCATGATTATAACAACCACGACCAAGATTATAAAAACTACGACTATGATTATAACAACCACGACTATCATTATAATCACGACCATGATCATAACAACGACGACTAAGATCATATCAACCACGAGTCTGATTATGACAACCACGACCATATTATAACAACCACGACTATGATTATAACAACCACGATTATGACCATAACCACGACCACTGATTATAACGACCAAGAGTCTGATTATAACAACCACGACCATGATCATAACAACCACGACCGTGATAAAAACAACCACGACCATGATCATAACAACCACGACCGTGATAATAACAACCACGACCGTGATCATAACAACCACGACTGTGATTATAACAATGACGACTATGATCATAACCACGACCATGATTATAACCACGAGTATTATTATAACAACCACGACTATGATTATAACACCAACGACCATCATTATAACAACCACGACCATGATCATAACAACCACGACTATGATTATAACAACCACGACTATGATCATAACCACAACCATGATTATAACGACCACGTGTCTCATTATAAGAACCATGGTTATAACAACCACGACCATGATCATAATGATGACCATGATTATAAAAACCAACCATGATTATAACAACCACGACTATGATTATAACACCCACGACCATCATTATAACAACCACGACCATGATCAAAACAACGACGACTATGATTATAACAACCACGAATATGATCATAACCACAACCATGATTATAACGACTACGTGTCTCATTATAACAACCACAACCATGACTATAACAACCACGACCCTGATCATAACGACGACCATGATTATAACCACGACTATTATCATAACCACGACTATGATTATAACACCCACGACTATCATTATAACAACCACGACCATGATTAAAACAACGACGACTATGATTATAACAACCACGACCATGATTATAACAACCACGACTATGATTATACCAACGACGACCACGATTATAACAACCACGACCATGATTATGACAACCTCGATCATGATTATAACAACCACGACCATGATTATAACAACCACAACCATGATTATAACAATCGCGACCATGATTATAACGATCACGACCATGATTAAAACAACGACGACTATCATTAAAACACCCACGACCATAATTATAACAACCACGAACATGATTATAACAACCTCGATCATGATTATAACAACCACGACCATGATTATAACAACCTCGACCATGATTATAACAACCACGAGTCTTAAATAACAACCACGACCATGGTTATAACAACCACGACCATGATTATAACATCCACGACCATGATTATAACAACCACTACCATGATTATAACAACCTCGATCATGATTATAACAACCACGACCATGATTATAACAACCACGACTGTGATTATAACAACCACGACCATGATTATAACAACCACGACCATGATTATAACATCCACGACCATGATTATAACAACCTCGATCATGATTATAACAACCACGACCCGGATTATAACAACGACGACTGTGATTATAACAACCTCGACCATGATTATAACAACCACGACCATCATTATAACAACCACGACCATGATTAGAACCACGACCATGATTATAACAACCACGACCATGATTATAACGACCACGACTATGATCATAAACACGACCATGATTATAACCACGACTATGATTATCACAACCAAGACCATGATTACGTTGATGATTATAACGATCACGACCATGATTAAAACAACCACGAGTCTGATTATAACAACAACGACCATGATTATATCAACCACGACTAAGATTATAACACGCACGACTATGATCATAACCACAACCATTATTATAACGATCACGTGTCTGATTATAACAACCTCAACCATGATTATAACAACCACGACAATGATCATAACAACCATGACCATGATTATAACAACAACGACCATGATTAAAACTACGACAACTATGATTATAACAACCACGACTATGATCATAACCACAACCATGATTATAACGACAACTTGTGTGATTTAACAACCACAACCATATTTTAACAACCACGACCATGATCATAACTACCATGACCATGAATATAACAACCACGACCATGATTATAACAACCACAACTATGATCATAACCAAGACCATGATTATAACCACGACTATTATTATAACAACCACGACTATGATTATAACACCCACGAACATCATTATTACAACCACGACCATGATTATAACAACCACGACCATGATTATAACAACCACGACCATGATTAGCAACCGCGACCATCATTATAACCACGAAAATGATTATAACAACCACGACCATGATTATAAGAACCACGAGTCGGATTATAACAACCACGACCATGATTATAATAGCCTCGACCATGATTATATCAACCACGAGTCTGATTATAACAACCACGACCATGATTATAATGACCACGCGTCTGATTATAACAACCACGACCATTATTATAGCAACCACGACCATGATTCTAACGATCACTACCATGATTAAAACAACGACGACCATGATTATAACAACCACGACAATGATTATAACAACCACGACTATGATTATAACACCTACGACTATGATCATAACCACAACCATGATTATAACGATCACGTGTCTGATTATAACAACCACAACCATGATTATAACAACCACGACCATGATCATAACAACCATGACCATGATTATATCAAACACGACCATGATTATAACAACCACGATCACGATTATAACAACCACGACCATGATTATAACAACCACGACCATGATTATAACAACCAAGACCATGATTATAACAACCACGACCATGATTAACAACCACGACTATGATCATAACCACGACCATGATTATAACCACGACTATGATTATATCACCCACGACCATGATTGTAACAACCACGACGATAATTATAACCCTCGACCATAATTATAACAACCGCGACCATGATTATAACAACCGCAACCATGAATATAACTACGACCATGATTATAACAACCACAACCATGATTATAACCACGACCATGATTATAACAACCACGAGTCTGATTATAACAACCACGACCATGATTATAACGACCACGACCATGATTATAACAACCACTACCATGATTATAACAACCACGACCTTGTTTATTACTACCACGACCATGATTGTAACAACCTCGACTATGATTATAACAACCGCGATTATAGAACGTCTGCACTCTATAATAACGCAGCATAAGAACATAAGAATGGAGGAAACTGCAGCGGGCCTATTAGCCCATACTGGGCAGTCCCGTTTACACCCAACCCCTATTGCTCATATGAGCATCCAACCTATGTTTGAAACCATCCAGCGTATTCGAGTTAATGATAATATTTGGTAACTTGTTCCATTCATCCACTACTCTGTTTCCAAACCAGTGTTTACCTATTTCACGCCTAAATCTAAATATGTCTAATTTAAAACCATTATTACGAGTTCGCTCCTGGTTGGATAATTTGAGTACCTTTGTAATGTCCCCTTTGTTTAGCCCTGCCTTCCACTTATACACCTCTATCAGGTCGCCCCTCGCTCTACGTCTCTCAAGGGAGTGCAAATTAAGATGCTTTAACCTGTCTCTATACTCAAGGTTCCTAATGCCCGGGATTAGTCTTGTCATTCTCCTCTGAATTCTTTCCAAGGATTCTATATCCATTCTGTAATACGGTGACCAGAACTGAACTGCATAATCCAGGTGTGGTCTCACAAGAGCAAGATCGAGGAAATAGATACGTTATTTCAACCATCGATCACTATTCACGTTTTGCGACCTATATACCCATCCTCGTTAAACGCGCAGAGACGGTTTGTGAAGCACTGTTACAATACATTGGTACTCATGGGTGTTCCCAGGTCATCGTCAGTGATCGAGGAACAGAGTTTACCTCTAGCATCTTCCAGAAGGCATGTGACTTGCTGCTGGGTAAGTCAAATCTCGCCACTAGTTAAAACCCACAAGCTAATGCCATGATTGAGCGTTCCCACCGCATGTTGAAAGATCACTTGTCGTTTCTGGTTAATAATCAGTGCGGTGGTTGGTTGGGACGATCAGCTACCTCTTGCACAACTGGCCATGAACACCGCAATTAATACCACCCTGCATAACACTCCATACTTTCTTCACTTTGGTAGGGACCCAAATCTCCCTGCTGGTATCATCAACCCCCCACTCCTATCCTATGGCGAGGACTACCCTTCTATCTTGCAAAACAGGTTACAGACGGTCTTTACTAGGGTTCTGGAACTAAACAGGAAAGGCCACTTACACAACGCCACCTCAGGGTCACTCCTTCCAACATTACCATAGGTGCCCTGGTTTTCCTAACTAACGAATCACCCTCTCCCGACACCCCTTCTAAGTTGCAAAAGAGATGGCAAGGCCCATATAGAGTAACCGCCCAACCCAGCAAAGTAAGCTTCACTATTTCCCCGCTTTGCCAGGGGGAACGTCGGGAAACTGTGCATGTGAATAGATTGATGCTGGCAACTGTCGACGATGACGTCTTAAACAAATCAGGCCTCACCAACCAACCCCCTCTAGGAGTAACATTCCCTCCAAACACCCTATCCCTCCACCAGCAGCTGACCATCCCCCTCAGAACAATCAGGTGCCTCACACTCCAAGTAATAATCAGAGAGTTCCCCAAGCCACTACCCCGCTTGTACCCTAAATACCTGATCAGATTAGGGCTCATAGATATAACACTAGGTCACAGAACATAGATCAAAGTAACGAATCTAAGGGGCACTTCTAATTGTCCTTCTGCCAAGCTACAGAGTCAGCACCTCCCTTGCTCTTCATAGGCCTGGGCGAGGTCTCCCTGACCACACACAAATTAGGAGATGACACCACTACAACTGCAGCGGACCCCTTACCAGATGAGCTGAGACCAACGCATCCTTACTCATAATGGACGCCCGACGCGAGCGGGACACGCAGCGGTCAACCTCGCGGCGGATATGGGTAACGCCTTCATGTTAACACGTCAAGCCCCAAGCTCTAGAAACACCAGCACCGGGTGAAATGGGCTTGCTTAATGCTGGCCCTCGATCCGGTTGAAGACACTGGGCCGCGTCTCGTCACTCCCTTGCAGAACGACGAGACACTCACCGAGGCTACGGTCTCACAGCCCACAATACTGACAGACAACATCTACGGGTACCATCAGCCTGAGCAAGCTACGCCGCGCCAGACCAGCACAGCAGCTAGCTCCAGGCAGGGAATCAGGTCGTCTCCTTGGAACCCGGGAGCGAGTCCCGGAACCCCGACCTGCAGCTACAGTAGCAGCAAGCAACTGGCAACAAACAACTAGAGGTCCAAGTGGCGATGCAGACGACAGCTCCCTACGTTCCAGGACCTGTCAACTGGTCCCACTCACTTCCACTCCTGGAATGGAACCACCAGGTACGAGACAAGTAATGGCTGACCCCAGCCCCACCCGAGATCTACCTAGCCTGTGTTTACCACACCATTGGGTACGCAACAGAATTGGCCTGACTTCAAGTAAAGGAAAAGACAAACAAACCCTGGTGAGCCCACCAGGGAGGGATTCACCACTGTGAGGGTGTGGGCCAGGACGGTCAAGGGTTTCGCCGACTTTCGAGTACGAAGGGCGAACCCAGGTCAGCGGACCCTGCCCTACAAGTCATCCAGGGCAATGACACCCCAAGCAGTGGACCGGCTCTAATCCCGGCCGAAAGGGCGGAAACTCAGATGGGACTAGAAAACCCATCTGGAATACAACGGAAAATGAGGCTCCACAGAGGAAACTCAGATGGGACTGAAAAAACCTATCTGGAACACGTCAGGAACTGCTGCTCTACACAGAAGAAGTTCAAGTGGAGGAAGTGGAGCACGCGAAACATACCGTGGCAGACCACCCGACGGGACGGGAAACGCCAACCACTGTATCTACTGCGTCGACCACCCTGATGCCGGACAATGACTGGTGGAGGTGGTGATGGACCATGCACCACCCTGGACCTCGACGAATGCTGACGAGTTTTTGTTTTTGCAACTGTATTTTGTTAATAATTTATGCTGTCTTTTTAGTATGTAAAAATATTTATTTTGTTTCTTTGTTCACAAGTAATATTGTACCTCAATCCCCCCATTCACAGAAGCCATGTATCTCATTATTATATATGCTGTGTGTGCTGCCCTGAGCAAGAGTTTAACAGTCGAAGCAACTAGTATGTAAACTGTTCCAGGCTTAAAGATACTAACGCTAGGGAACCTAAGCAGAAATAAGCCAGGGCAAGCAACACCATTACATAACCTTTCAAACCCCCGACTGTGTGCTTTCATCTAATTTTCTGAAGTTACGCTCTCCGACAAGCACCTGCTTAGGCGCTGTCTTTCTTCTTCGTATCTACATTCATCTTTCCTTTTCCTTATCTTTAGTTAGCCGCTTAAAAATTGTAAGTATTATCAGACTATGGTAGGATGTGAGGTGCATACTTTCCACCTAAGTACAGTGTAGCTATTTTCTCAAGATGGGCACTCGCTATTGTCATCCATTGTGAACATCGATTGCTATGGCATGGAAGCATTGATCTTGGTGGGAGGTATAGTAAGTTGTGTCAGGTCAAACTAAGCCAGTAGAAAAACATACATATAAGAGGCTATTGTTTGTAAATGTGAGATTGTATTATCGCCTCAGGGACTATTTTAGATACTGCACATGATATTACTGTCTATATGTATCATCAGTTCTCTGGTATGGAAGCTTTGGTCTTGGCGGGAGGTGTAATGATTGTTTATCAGACCACAGCTTACAGCCCAGAGAAATACAACACATATAACAATAAGTAGATGAGCAGGGGGATATGACCGTGTTAAGGAAACCACACCTTGCCAAGACACACCCGGGCGGTAATAATTAGGAAGCATTACTGACATGAGACCTGACCACACCTGGGCAAACAGCTGTCCAGACCTGACCCAAGGGGGGTCAAGTTCACAAGGGAACCAGAATTCTCACCGCCACTTGATCAGCTCAACCCAGCGTCATGACCTTATTAATTCAAGGAACTGCTAATCAGCCAGCACCTCTGCTACCCTACCCGACAACCCGGTCAAGACACACCCAGTTTAGTGTTAATTAGGAGAGGTCATCTGCCGGCTCTCCTCCAATATATAGGGCCTGCCTCACAGCAGAGAGTCTTGTAACCGAGAAGGGCCAGCAACGACGCCCCCAGTCCCGCTCATCAAAGAAATCCGCCACTAAGAGCAACGAGGTCTCAGCCGGGTCCATCGACAGAGTGCTGTCGATTTAACGTGTAGAAGTCAGTGCTGGCTGTGTAGAAGGTAGTAGTGTGGTGATCCAGAACCGCCCCAACGATCGACTTTGTGGAAGTGCCCATTCTACTTGTGAGGTTATACGAAAATATCATAGTCTATCATACATTGTCTATGAATCCCCCATTAATTCCCCCTATTGAACTAGTAAAATAAAGCTGTAACACGCATTTGTGTTTTATATACTACGCTAGTACGGAGCCTGTGTTAATATACAATATTATCTTCACACCCTCGAGCCACACTACTTACTTCCCTCACTATACGTTGGAGAACCTGAAATTAAGGAAAGAGCTGGCGAAGTTAAAAGGAGAGGCTGGACGAGTAAAGCCAGTGTCTGACGAAAACTCAAGCGAGTAGAAAGTTGTGAGTAGTGGGAAGACAAAGCTGGTGGTGAAGAAGCACACCAAGGATACGACAACAACGACAACAACAGTTAAGTGTACCAACCCGTTCAGTCCCTTGATAGACGAACTGGACGTTAGTACAGTCAGGGACAGGGATGACAAGGAAGGTATAAAAACTTTAATTGTTGGTGACTCACAGGTAAGGTACATGGACAGGGCCTTTTGTGGTAAAAACAAAAATAGGATGAGGGTGTGTTTGCCAGGAGCTGGGGTGGGGGATATAATTGACAGGATGGACAATATCTTGTCTGGTAATGGGAACAAACCCATTATCTGCCTCAGTGCAGGAGGCAATGATATTGGCCGGTGTAGGAGTGAGGAACTTCTTGATAAGTTCAAGGCAGCCATAGATCGTATTAGGACTAAGGGAGGGATCCCTATCATATGCGGTGTCCTGCCTAGAAGGAGAGTTGGCAGTGAATGGTTGTCAAGGGCAGTTGGTGTCAACGACCGTCTTGACAGATATTGCAAGTCAATATCAGTCCCATTCATTGACAACTGGGACAACTTCTATGGCAGAAGGGACCTTTATGCTAGGGATGGGGTGCACCTGTCTAGGGATGGAGTAGCAACCCTGGCTGGGGCTCTAGAGGGGGCAGTTCAAAAGATATCGAAGTCTTTAAACTGCTAAGAGAACATATGGGCACGAGGGTGGAGGAGACTGCAGTGGGAGCGGGTAAACAAGGCGAAAGATTACAGGGAAATAGTGTTAGGAATGATGACAAAACTAAATTAGACGGAGTTTAAAACCAAACGCGGTAAGGGGAGGACTCAGAACACGACTAACTTAAATGTATACTACGCGAACAGCAGAAGTATGAGAAACAAAATGGATGATATTAGGGCCTTGGTATGAACCGAAGAAATCGATATAATTGCATTCACTGAAACATGGATCAACCTAGAAACACGTGAATTACCAGTCGAATACCAAATTGCGGGTTACAAACTGTTCCATACCGATAAGCAGACCAGGAAAGGAGGCGGAGTAGCAATCTATGTTAGGGATAATCTGAAGTGTGAAATAAATAAGGAAATAAAAACTGAGAGGAATACAGAAACAATTTGGATAGAATTAAGCGACGGGTCGGGAATATTAATCACAGGAGTAATATATAGACCCCCCAATCTTGATAGCGTCAATGAGCGACTTATCTGGGATGAAATGCGCAGGGCTTCCATACACAACAAAGTCTGTATAGTAGGCGACTTTAACCTTGGCCAAATAGATTGGACTGACCTTACGGGTAACTCAGAATCAGAGGATTTTCTCGAGACGATCCAGGACTGTTTCCTAAGTCAACATATAACCGAACCCACACGGGGTAATAATATACTGGACTTAGTTCTGTCGAACAGAGAAAACCTAATTAGCAATGTCGAGGTAGGGAACGAACTTGCAAACAGCGATCACAAAGAAATTCGATTCCAGTTAGATTTTCAGGGCAGACGTAAGGAAAATTCCACTAAAGTACCAGATTTCAGAAGGGCAAACTTTGACAGTTTAAAGAGGCAGCTGAGAGAGGGGGTGTCGCGCTTGGCCGTGAACCTGACAGATGACACCGACCTGATAACGAGATCTGAGATTGCCGATTTCCACGACAATTTAAATAGTGAGTTACTTAATGCACAAAGGCAGAACATACCATACAAAAAACTCAGATCAGACAACAATGACCCTAAATGGATAAATAATTATTTAAAGAACATCATTGGCCAAAGGAAGGCTATAGGTAGAAGGATAAATCGTGGCGAAATTCACCTCCGGGACTATTATAGGGTATTGGCGAGTAGGGTTAAAACCGAGATAAGGAAAGCAAAGAGGAATAATGAGGTAAGGATAGCAAGGGAGGCGAAGACAAACCCCAAAGGATTCTACCAAATGTATCAAACTAAAACACGAGAAAAGACTGGACCAATACGGTCAGACTCTGGCGAGCTCACTGATAACGACGGAGAAATGAGCAATAATTTGAATAAATATTTTTCAACAGTTTTCACCACCGAAAATTTAAACATGATACCCGAGGCACCGACTCTATTCAGAGATAGTGAAGAAAACAAATTAAGTGAGATAGTAGTGACTAGTAACGATGTTAGTAAGCAAATAGACAAACTAAAGCCTAACAAGTCACCTGGTCCCGATGAGATATTTGCCAGAGTATTAAAGGAATGTAAGGAAGAGCTTAGTATGCCCTTAGCAAAGTTGTTTAACATGTCCTTAAAAACAGGTGTAGTACCAGAATCCTGGAGGATAGCGAATGTAATACCGATTTTCAAGAAGGGGGATAGATCACTATCCTCTAACTACCGCCCAATCAGTCTAACATCAATAGTAGGCAAATTACTGGAAGCAATCACTTCAAACTCTATTCGAAATCACCTGGAGAAGCACCGATTGATCAATGATTCCCAGCATGGCTTCACAAGCGGACGTTCTTGTCTAACTAATCTATTAACATTCTTTTCATCAGTTTTCGAATCGGTGGACGAGGGGCACAATTATGATGTGGTATATCTCGACTTTAGCAAAGCCTTCGACAGAGTCCCCCACGAAAGACTAATTAGAAAGGTAGAAGCTCATGGCATCAAAGGTGACATCCTTAAATGGATTAGGGCGTGGTTACAGGACAGGAAACAGCGAGTGAGCATTAACGGCACTAAGTCCCATTGGAGCAACGTCATAAGTGGAGTTCCCCAAGGCTCAGTACTTGGACCATTATTATTTATTATAAACATAAACGACATAGATATCGGCATTGACAGCAACATAAGTAAATTTGCTGATGACACTAAAATAGGACGTGTTATTAAATCTGACGAGGACTCGGCAAAACTATAGGAAGATCTAAACAAATTTTTCGAATGGTCTGAAAAATGGCAGATGAAATTCAACGTCGACAAATGTAAAGTACTCAGTATAGGAGATGTAAACAGAGAAACCAGATACCAGATGAACAACGATGCCATAGAGAAATCCGACTGCGAGAGAGATTTAGGAGTAATGATAAGTAGGAACCTTAAGCCAAGTAAACAATGTGTTTTTGCTCGTAACAAGGCTAATAAAGTACTTGGGCTCATACAAAGGAGTGTTAGTTAGAAGACTAGCGAGGTCATCCTAAAACTGTATCTTGCTCTTGTGAGACCACACCTGGATTACGCAGTTCAGTTCTGGTCACCGTATTACAGAATGGATATAGAATCCTTGGAAAGAATTCAGAGGAGAATGACAAGACTAATCCCGGGCATTAGGAACCTTGAGTATAGAGACAGATTAAAGCATCTTAATATGCACTCCCTTGAGAGACGTAGAGCGAGGGGCGACCTGATAGAGGTGTATAAGTGGAAGGCAGGGCTAAACAAAGGGGACATTACAAAGGTACTCAAACTATCCAACCAGGAGCGAACTCGTAACAATGGTTTTAAAATAGACAAATTTAGATTTAGGCGTGAAATAGGTAAACACTGGTTTGGAAACAGAGTAGTGGATGAATGGAACAAGTTACCAAATATCATCATTAACTCGAATACGTTGAATTGCTTCAAACATAGGTTGGATGCTCATATGAGCAATAGGGGTTGGGTGTAAACGGGACTGCCCAGTATGGGCCAATAGGCCCACTGCAGTTTCCTCCATTCTTATGTTGTACTATTATAAACTCCTACCTTACCTCTTCATACGAGTTTTTGGCTTCTTATAACAACTCCACACTCCCCAACACACTCCCACACTCCCCAACACACTCCCACACTCCCCAACACACTCCCACTCTCTCCAACAAAATCCCCAACACTCTCCCCAACACACTCCCCAACACACTCCCACACTCCCCAACAAACTCCCACACTCCCCAAAACACTCCCCAACACACTCCCACACTCCCCAACACACTTCCACACACCCCCAACACACTCCTACACTTCCCAACACACTCCTACACTTCCCAACACACTCCTCGAGTTTCCTGAGATCCCGCTGAAATACAGTTAGTGTATATATGAAGTGGTATTCAATATATTAAAATGGAGTCACTGGGCTGTGAAGAGCCTCGCCACACGTGACTAGACTGAATCATGGGCGGCATGTGAGCTGCCTTTGTCCACCGTTATTATATTCCTTGTTGGTAACGAAATAACACTAATTATATATTTTTTTTTCCTTAGCAATATTTTAATCACTGTCCCTAACGGGTTATCAGGCCCGTGAGACTCGCTTTCACGTTAACTTCAAAAGCAAGACTGCACCCAATTGGCTAATTTAATTAATAAATATAACATTAAAAAATAACATTGAAACTACGACAAAACATCTTAAGCCAGCGAACGTTCACTACGCCAGGCGAAAGTAATGTTGGATATCTTTTGGAAGAAATTTAAAACATTAATTTTATCTCCCAAGTCCAAATTGGTACTTGGGGAACGTCTCTAGTTAAGGACATCTCTCGGTATAATTTCCACATTATGCTCGTACTTTATATTAAGCAGCTAGGAGTATTATTATAGTCTTATCTACACAAGTATTCGTCCCATAACCTGTACGGGTCACACACCAGTTCCTCTGCCCTTAACAATTACTTCATAAGAAACAAGTTACTTCAGGCCTTCATATTCTGGCTAACAAGATCTGAGTTTCTTTTAGATCAGCGACCATTTCCTCCACCGTCGCCAGCAGCTGCTGATACAATCACTTAATATTCCTACTACTATACTGTCCAAAAGAGAGTGGCAGGTGAGGGAGTGGCAGGTGAGGGAGTGGCAAGTGAGGGGTGGCAGGTGAGGGGGTGGCAGGTGAGGGGGGGGGGTTTGCAGGTGAGGAGGGTGGCAGATGAGGAGGGTGGCAGGTGAGGGGGTGGGAGGGAATGGCAGGTGAGGGGAGTTGCAGGTTAAAGAGTGGCATGAGAGGGGACGGCATATGCAGTCAGCCAAACCGTAGTCTTAAAAATTTTCTTTAGGTGATGGATTTACGCTCATATTACCGCTACTGCTAATAGTAGAACCCAAGTTCATATCACCAAACTAAAACAAAAAAATAATAAAGGAAGAACATCATTAAAGTTACTAATGAATTTTCACTTTTTTCTACAGGGAACTAACTACAGAATCCCTGATCTTGTTTTGTTACTGTAGCAATATTTGTTGGCTGATTGTACCTGTATCTCTGTATCTGTAAAAATGATTATCCCTGTAATTAACTGCACATCTGATTACCCAATATACCTGTAACTTCATGTGCATATCTGATTAACAAATATACCTGTACCCACAATTACACCTGTCCTTTGCTGATCAGTCGACTCCCACACTAAACAAAAACAAATCTGCCCTTTTCCCTGTATCTGTCCACATCACAACACACACAGCTCATTAAAAACAGGTTCAGTTATAAAGAGTCATTCTCCCAGCGCCCCAGCCACCACTGTCTGCTGGAACAACATTTTAACAACACACATAAAAAAAATTATATGGCATTATTTGTACTTATTTCCAAAAAGCCAAAAATATAAAATATATATATATTTTTTTTAGATAACGTACATGAACAAAATATAATCCCCCAAAAAGTTATACACAGATGTAATGGATTTTTTTCCCCCACATACGAAAAATATACAATTAATAAACTTTACGTATTTTCTGGAAACACGATGTAAACAAAAGGTTGGTTAGGTTAAGTTGGGTTAGGTTTAGGTTAGGTTTAGGTTTACAAAGTAGGATTATTGAGCTGAATTATTATTAAAGTAACGATATACAACACGACCATTATCACCATAGCAACCAGAAGACATCACATCACCAGTCAAGAAACGTCCCCATTGTGTCACGTCATAAGGAGGATAAAACGTTCACAATAGATAACAACAATTTGCTTTATGATCCATACTGTAACAAGTTTCCTCCTCCTTCTCTGATATCTTGTTTATGACAAACTGTACTCCAAGTTTTGTCAATAAATTTTTTAAACTTAACTTATCACTAAATTTATCATTCTCCCAGTATCGTGATGTTATTCTTTCTCTCGCTCTCCCTTGTACTCTCTCTCTTGCTGGCTCTCTCTTGCTGTGTTTCTCTTGCTGTGGCTCTCTTGCTCTGTCACTCTCACGCCCCGTCTCTCTCTCTCTCTCTCTCCTGCCCTCTGTCTCTCTTGCTCTGAATCTCTCTCTTGCTAGCGCTGTCTGTGTCTTTCCACGCTGCTGAGAACGCACCTAATTGGCTTTATTTAACCTGAGGCACACAGATGGATTCTCAAGTGTTTGTTATACTTTTGGTACAAACACATAATAAAGAGCAACATGACGGTAAAGCTGTAAGACTAAACCTTTAATTGGATATATTTGCCTATATTCTACTGTCAATCTTCGTTTAACGTATACAAGGTTAACATACATCCGGTTAACGAACATCCGCTTAACGAACAGTCAATAAAATAAGTATCGACCACCCCGAGATCAATGGAATAGAAAATGAACGATAACAACCAAATGACGTCAGAGAACCTTCCCTCTAGTCCCTGAACCCATTATGAAGCCCTCTGTCCTATGTTAATCAATATTCCCATCTCGATACCCATCTATAAAGCCTTCCGTCAATCTCCGAACGTACCAAAGAATTTTCCTTCATGAGATTAAACTAAATCCACAGAACCGTCTTCAAACCTATCTTTAGGATCTTCCTTCTAATCTTCGAACCCCCTGTCTGTATGCAACCCTTGTTGAATCCCCTTTAAAAACTCACCCTCCATAATAGGTCCCCAGCGGCTGTCACCCGGTTTTTACAACATGGGGTCAGGTTTTATCAACAACATAATGTCAACAAAGAGCACGTGACACTTACCAGCACGCCTACGACTGATGCTCCTCCTCCGTGGGTCCTCTGCGGATAAAATACATATTATCAGTTGTGTTATTGCTGTGGTGGAGGCAGATTATAGGTTTTCAATACAGCGCACGTTTTGAATACATTTACACCTGAATCATGCTGAGAACGTCGAAGGCTCGAGTCTCCCAATTGGGTCTGATTTCATGTATATTTGAATACGAATTTATAAATGTGTTTGCGTCAATATATTAAGACATTTACTCATATAAACACAAATTATGTATATCTTAGTAATTGACAGACGCCAATTCTGTGAAATAACAAATGACTTAATAATAGCTGCCCTCAACAACAGTCGAGACAGTGCTTTAAGTTCAGTGGCAGCCTCGTCAACGTCACGGTGAAAGGTCAAATTTTCGTGAGAGAGATCTGAGAGCTGGTCTAGTTTACTGTGTCAACAGCACACTGGCCTGTATTTTTTGCTGACTGGTCAAACAGGCTCCTGTCCTAATCGGCTCCAACCAAACTTAATTATCGAGATTGGGGCAAAATCCTAGTGGTTCGCCCCAATCCTACTGGTTAGGTTAGGTTAGGTTAGGTTAGGTTAGGTTAGGTTAGGGGTCTAACTGGGCTGGAGCCTCACATCACCCACAAGTGTACTGCATTAACCAGCGTGTTCAGTGTTTATCGTGGTGAAGGTGAGGGAGAGATAGCGCTGGCAATATGGGAAGATGAATTATATGTAAATGATGGAGATAGGGATGGATGAAAGAAGGAGGAGGAGGAGATACGGAGGAAAAGAGAGGGAAAGGAAAAGGGAGAGAGGGAGGAGTGTGCAACGTGGTACAGATAAACGCAGTAGATGATGATGTTAGGAATATCAACAGGGAGATTATGTAAATGGTGAGGAAAGGGAGGGAGGGAGGCGACGTGAGGGAGAGAAACTTGACAGGAATTGGGAGAGAAATTAGAAATAATGATGATATTCAGAAGATCAGGTACCTCACTTCGGCCACATCCTCCACAAGCCCCCCCCCACACACACACAGCCCCCTCCACACACACACACACACACAGACCAAACACACACAAGCCACACACACCAAAGGTTACACACCCCACAGGCTACACCCACGCCACAAGCCACACCCCCCACAGGCCATATCCCCTACAGGCCACAACATCCATAGGCCAAAACTCTCACAGGCTACACCCCACAGGCCACACCCACTACAGGCCACAACACCACACACCCAAGAACAAGAAAGGAATATCGATAATTAATCTAATTAATTCGTGATCATGATCTGTAATATTCAGGTGGTGTCAAAATTAACTGTAATGTCGCAAGTTCATAATATCGCTCGTTCATTAAGTTGCACGTTCACAAAGTCGCACGTTCACAAAGTCGCACGGTCACACAGCGGCTGTAACTCCCAAATCAGATCTACCATACACGTCCATACACGTATGTAAACTATTCAAACGTTTTTACTTCTCCACCCACAACATTCCCAGCCGCTCTGCTCTGTGGCGGGGCTCATGGACGGGATGGGGGGGACACAGGCACGAGATGGAAAATATAAGATGGTGTGAAGGAAGTGAAGGAAGTTAACGTAAATTATAAAAGGAAAGAAGGAAGATTTTACTATGAGACAATGGAGGAAATGGATGGAGAAATTAATGCAAATGGTTAAGGGAGGAAAAGGTGTCTTCTGCCATGGAGGGTGATGACGGAGGACAGTGAATGGTGGAATTAACATAAATTATGATGGGTGGGGGGAGGGGCGGAGGGAGGGAGAAGTCGATGGTGGTGGAGTGGTGTGAGGGAGATGGCTCTTCACTCATACCACTCCACACATGGGCTCTTTTGCATGATGGATGGAGATGGATGTATGCCTTGTATGGGGTGTCGGTGTGTGGCGAAGACAGTCACATTTGCGGTCATGATTTACAATGTATGAGAAGTTCCCCCAACAAGGCGGAGACAACGACGCTAAGTTCTTCATGAAAGTATATGACATGAACTAACTTAACCTGACCAGAGCTTATAGTTGGGTTGAGTTAAATTTGGTTAAGATGCAGAAGCCCATGTTACCCCTTTCCTTCAACCTTTCTCACACTGTCACTCGAGCCATATCAAGCTGGTGACCGTTCGACTGACGTAACTTCCCATTTATGTGCCGAGTTAACCCGCTCCTTCACACTAAGACAAACAGTAACTCTTACAAGTGAACGCTCCTCAGTACTGCTCCATCAGGCCACTTGTCGTAATCATTTAGTCGAGTGTGTTACAGCATGTGACGCGTGACGTAATGACTCCCCAGACCCTACTGAACCCTAACCTAATGTAACCGGCTGATTCGATTAAGGCTCATTTCTCCAGGGCCTCCAACCCAACCTGACAGGCAATCATTTCTACAGAGCCGCAATACAACCTATTATGATTGGGACCTGACCTTAATAATCCCCCAATCTTAACGGTTAGGTTAGGCTATGTTGGGGCCGACTAGGATTGAAGTGATTTGAGCTTGGGCCCCAGTTCTCATGGGTTCTAATCTTCTTAGTACAAGTAAGTCGTAACTATTTGGCGTGGGGCCCATTAGGCAGCACTATTGTTACCAAGATGAAGGGGCGAGGGTGAGGCAGTGTTGACAATATGGACAGACGAAATGTATGTAAATAAAGTAAGGGTCAGTCGGCAGTGTTGTAGCGTCGGGAGGGAGTTGAACGACGCGAATATAGAGAGACAAATTAATGTGATTGATGAAAGAAGGGAGTGAGGCATAATACACTTACAGGACGGAGACTATCACACTAAACCGACTATCTACTGATGCCCGAGGCACCGGCTGCCTATTATACCCGAGGCACCGATTATCTACAGAGATAGTGAAGAAAATTGATTAAGCGAGACACTAATGACTAGTAACGATGTTAGTAACCAAATAAAAAAAACTAATAAGTCGCTAGGTCCCGACGAGATATCTGCCAGAGTATTAAAGATATGTAAGGAAGAACTTAGTATGCCATTAACGAATTTGTTTAACATGTCATTAAAAACGGGTGTAGTGCCAGAATCCTGGAGGATAGCGAATGTGATGCCGATTTTCAAAATGAGAGATAGATTACTATCCTCCAACTACCGTCCAATTAGTTTAACATCAATTGTAGGCAAATTACTGGAAGTAATAATTTCAAACTCAATTTGAAATCACCTGGAGAAGCACAAGTTGAAGCACGATTCCCAACATGGCTTCACAAGTGGGCGTTCATGTCTGACAATCTAGTATTATTTTCAACTGTTTTTGAATCAGTGGATGATGGACACAATTATGATGTGGTATACCTCGACTTTAGGAAAGCCTTCGACAGAGTCCCCCACGAAAGACTAATACGGAAAGTGGAGGATCATGTCTTGTTAGGCTCATAAATATTTATTATTTCTTAAAACTTTCGTTACCTTAATAAACTGTTCATTTATATTCATAAGACTCTGCACTAGGTAAGGCGGCCATTGTCCTATGTCACAATACACGACAATACGTTATTAATTTTACATCTTGAAATGTTTTATGCAACGAGAAAATGTATTTGTCCTTTTTTAGCTTCGAAAACAGCGGGTGAAGAATAACTCCCCCACAGACACACACACACTGTGAGGTGACCCTGAGCTGTGGGAGGTGACCCTGAGCTGTGGGGAGGTGACCCTAAGCTGTGGGGGAGGTGACCCTAAGCTGTGGGGAGGTGACCTAAGCTGTGGGGAGGTGACCCTACGCTGTGGGAGAGGTGACCCTACGCTGTGGGAGGTGACTCTGTGCTGTGGGGGTGGTGACTTTACGCTGTGGGGAGGTGACTCTGCGCTGTGGGGGAGGTGACTCTGCGCTGTGGGGTGGTGACTTTACGCTGTGGGGAGGTGACCCTACGCTGTGGGGGGATGTGACCCTACGCTGTGGGGGAGGTGACCCTACGCTGTGGGGGAGGTGACCCTACGCTGTGGGGGAGGTGACCCTACGCTGTGGGGGAGGTGACCCTACGCTGTACTAATCTTAAACCAAGACAACAATGTGTATTTGCTCTAAATAAAGCTAACAAAGTACTTGGGTTCATACAAAGAAGTGTTAGTTACAAGACTAGCGAGGTTATCATAAAACTATATCTTGCGCTTGTGAGACCTCACTTGTATTATACAGTTCAGTTCTGGTTACCGTACTACAGAATAGATATCAAATCCCGAGCTTTAGGAACCTTGAGTACAGACACAGATTAAAGCATCTGAATTTGAACTCCCTTCGAGGGACGTAGAGTGAGGGTCGATATGACTAAGGCGCATAAATGGAAGTCAGGGATAAACAAATACCTAAACTATCTAACCAAGAGCGAACTCGTAGCAATGGTTTTAAATTAGACAAATTTAGATTTAAGCGCGGGATAGGTAAACACTGGTTTGGAAATAGCGTAGTGGATGAGTGTAGACGACACTGTAGTGGATATGGAGTGGATTGCGATGTGTATGCAGTGTATTTGATAAGAGTAGTCATGGACATAAGCTATGAGCTCCCCCTCAAAGGGGGAGCTCATAGCTGGGTAACCCGGGCAACGCCGGGTTACCCAGCACGAATAAAATTATAAAAAATATAATCCTGGCTATGGTACGAGAGTCTAGATACTCTAGATTCTAGAACGTACTTAAGATGACGCGTGTGTTTTCCATCTAACCACCCACCCCTCCCTTCCTAGATCAACGATGCCCTCCCTTTCTAGATCAAAGAAACCCTCCCTTCCTAGAACAACGATACCCTCCCTTCCTAGATCAACGATACCCTCCCTTCCTAGATCAACGATACCCTCCCTTCCTAGATCAACGATACCCTCCCTTCCTAGATCAACGATACCCTCCCTTCCTAGATCAACGATACCCACCCTTCCTAGATCAAAGAAACCCTCCCTTCCTAGAACAACAATAAACTCCCTTCCTAGAACGATACCTCCTTCCTAGATCAACGATAACCTCCTTCCTAGATCAATAATACCCTCCTTCCTAGCTCAACAATACCTCCTTTCTAGATCAACGATAACCTCCCTTCCTAGATCAATAATACCCTCCTTCCTAGCTCAACAATACCTCCTTTCAGGATCAACAATACCCCCTTTCCTAGATCAATAATACCCTCCCTTCCTAGCTCAACAATACCTTCCCTTTCTAGATCAACAATACCCCCTTTCCTAGATCAATAATACCCTCCCTTCCTAGCTCAACAATACCCTCCCTTTCTAGATCAACAATACCCCCTTTCCTAGATCAATAATACCCTCCCTTCCTAGCTCAACAATACCCTCCCTTTCTAGATCAACAATACCCCCTTTCCTAGATCAATAATACCCTCCCTTCTTAGATCAACAATACCCTCCCTTCCTAAATCAACAATACCCTCCCTTCCTAGATAAACAATACTCTCCCTTCCTAGATCAACAGTACCCCCCCTCCCTACACCAACAATACCGTCCCTCCCTCCCTGGCTCGTCACCGCCCTCCCTTTATTGAATTTTTCAGTTTACGAACCTAAATTTCACACACAAGTTCACCTTACCATAACCTAATTAACTTCACACTAGTTTTTGCCTCACGTAACCCAATATTGTCCTATTTTTTTTTATTCCTCACCTTACATCTCAGAGGCCAGACGCCATTACCTACAATAGCAAGTCTCCCCGAGGCGACAATGAAGCCGTATGTGGCACTAGTGAACACCTATAGTACACCTGGACGGAACATGGGCTCAAAAACAGCGATGACAGAATGCAAATGGCTGCCGTGCCTTTCAAAAACCTTTACCCTCTTTACCTTAACATCCCCCCCCCTGTGTTTTGTTAGGTAATTATCTCTCCTTCTCCCCGTCGCCCTCTACCTCCTTCTATCCTTCCCTCCCTCCCTGGCCTGCCATTCTCCCAAACATAACCCGTGGCTGCCCACCTACGGGTGTAATATATCATCCCACCTTCAGTTTACCGGCCCTCACTAATTAATAGCTTACCTGATCCTGCGTGTGGTGTATGTGTTGCGCCGTGGTTCAGCTTCTTACACAAATATAATGTCTTATGCGGCTAGGATAGAGGTGAAAGTGAAGAGTACAAAGACCGTCACTCGCACACTTCACTGCTGGAAACAAACTAATCAGATAGTTCACCGGTCTTGGCGTTCCCAGACCGAAACACTTTCGAACCAACCGAATCACAAAATTCGAACCAACGACTCAAAGGGAGGGGAATCATGTTGATAGAGAAATTTACGTTATTTTAATACGTTTATTTGTAATTTTTTTTTTAAATTCTTAACTGTTAGGATGTGTCATGTATCGCTTTGAAGGTTAACAACAGACCTGACAATAATCCACCCATTTTATTATATATAAAGAAAACATATGTCCTAATGTGTTAACATTTACGCTAAGTTTAGATATAACTGTAGTTAGTGTGTGTATTTGTTATGGCATGTAATAGCATGAAAACAAATAGCATATTTTAAAACGGTAAAGCTGTGCAAAAGTTTCCAAACAAAACGATCAAGAGATATGGACGTCTCCGAAACACCGAAAAGGGCGATAAAATCCATGAGCTTGTAGGGGTATCGAGATATTAATGTTGTCTAGCACTCAGGTGCTGGAGATGCCGTCTGGTGAGGGGCTGCTCAGTAGATGACGTTCGGTGAGTAGCGTGTTGTAGGAGGTAGATGTGCAGGAGCTTCGTTAGAGAAGATGTTGCCTGTTGCTGGCCTCCTGATTGAATGAATGCTGGACAGCTAGGAGCTTGCTGGAGGAGATGTTGCTTGTTCAGGAAAATGGGCAGAATGAGAGTTGGTTGGTGAGGAAGCTCAGAGGACGGCTGGTGGGTCGCCATGCTCGCTGGCGGGAGCGAGGGCCGCCAGGCAGGCGAGGAGAAGCGATCAGCAGCCAGGCAGCGGCGGAGGAGGAGGTGTTGCTTGTTCAAGAAGAATGGTCAGAATGAATCTCAATGGAGAGACAGAGCTTATATACCCAGCAGCCGCTATGAGTCATGTTGGGAAAACCCGAGAAGTCGCCGGCCTTTTGGCTCGGTTGCTAGGATACGGCGGGCATTGGAATGCCGATACGCTTGGTTGCTAGTTAAGACGGTAGCAGGTGGTGTGCAGCTACTCAGTTTGTAGGGGAGACGTCCACTACAAGCTTAACACAAATTTGTTGTATATTAGCATTGGTATGATCTACAATATGAAATAGCAGCCTATAATGTGTATGACTCTGGAAATTATAACGCAATCTTTTATTTGACAAATGAGGAGAGGAATACAGCGTCACGAAGCAATATTAACACTTCCGGACTCAGTATGTCAACAAACGGTAAGACGCTGGTGGCGACATCTTCCAGAAGAAAAGATCAATAATTAGATTTCACCACGGTGATCCTTCCATTGCTATTATCATCATCACGACAACCTCGACGCTTTCATCAGAAGTAATTAAAGCTGAGCAAGACGACTGAGTACAAAAGACAATTTATTAAACGAAGAACTAAAAAAGTCCCTGGTGTCCTGGAACTACTCCAAGATGGACGGTAATTACCAAATCGTCCACATGATTGGTAACCTTTTGCCTCTGACTGCTTGGGTCTGATGTGGTAAGAGCGGTGGTTGTACAACTTGTCCCTAGTGTACGTATAGGGTGTTCTCCAGGTGTTCCAGTCTCCTCCTGCACTAACACTTACCCCTTGAATATAAAGATAACAATTACGACCTGAATACACAGCCCTGATGCCTTCCTCCTTTTAACAAATGTGTTCTGTTTATAATAATTTGGAAATAATCATTTAGGTAATATAATTTCCCTGGATCCTTAACATTATGTTCCTGTATCATAAGAATGTCAATATTATAGTACATAACAACAGATAACAGTTGCAATTGCTTACCTAAACTATTTAGACCATTCACATTTAATGTTGCAAAAAATTTTTTTTTTTTGGCACCCCCCTACATCCTTGTGTAAGGTGAAGCGCAGAAGCGTTTACAGCGCCCAACAGGGAAGCATGCTAAGTTCATGCTTGCCTTTTATGTCTCACGAGTTAAGGGCGTAGAAGCCTGAAGAGTCAAGGGCGTAGAAGCCTGAAGAGTCAGTGGTTTATGTCGTCAAGTTATTGGAAACTCCAACAACTTGTCCCTGAATACGAATTCGCAACTTTCGACTTACAACAGGTACCTACTTTACTGCTAGGTGAACAGGGGTTAGGAAGTAAGTCCAAACAACTTCCACCGGCCCGGGAATCGAACCCGTGACATCTCGCTTGCGAGGCAAGAACGGTACCGCTTCTACCACCGGTCCCCCGTTGCAAACATTATACACATAATAATTATTGTTATAATAATGCAAAAAGAATAAAATAATTGATTTACTTTTTCCTCTTGACGTCTTTTTTCCCCTTCTTCATCTGTACTATTATTCCCTTTATTCACCTCTTTTTTTTGGCTATTTCTTTTCCATCCCTCTTACTCAACATCACCTTACTACCACTAGCTGCTCGTAATGTCCAGTTTTGTACATGTTCAACCTTTTCCCACCATGAATCATCTTTTCCATTTGGATTCATTTTCCTCCCATCATCTTTTTTTCCTTTCCCACTTTCTAATCCATTTTCTGTCTGGCTATTCACTTGACCACTCAAATCACAATCCTTTTTTCCAGAAATTTTTGAAATATCACCATTCGTTCCTCCATCTGTTTTCACTTTTATCTGATTTTCATCAACACTGCCGTTCATTTCTAATAAATTTTTCTCGGTTTGTTCTGATCTTCCTTGTTTGCATCATTCTTGTTTCTGCTTGGTGACATAATACAGGTAACCTCTATAATTTCCTCCATTCTATCCATGTCTTCACCTCTTGCCACTTCACACTCTGTTCCTGTCATATTTGTTGCTTCCATGTCATCTGCTTTATCATATTCCATAATTTCATAAGATATTTTACCTTCAGTTTTATCAACATTATTCCTCTCTGTATGTATCTCGGCCTCACGTGTAGTGGGCCTTTCCTGTACTGCATTTGCTGAACCATCTGGGTGTGTGGTACCATCTGGATCTACAGCATCCTGGGTTAGAGTCTGAGCAGGCAATTTTTCCCTTTCTACCCCATACCTGGTTGTTGCTTTAACCTGACTTACTGTGACACTTTCTTCTCCTTCCTTATCTGCCCTTGAGCTGTGGATCTCACCAGAAAGTTGTATTGCCGGGAAGTCTTCCTCATTAAAAATGTTCACCTTATCTACTTCCTCGGTGTGACAATCAATTGCCAAATGACCTTCATACCCGCATTTATAACAAGTTTTCGAACACTGAAACATGCCGAGGTCTCATTCCTACCATCGTCGTCACCAACAGGTAAATCACATTAATTTGTCAACATAGCCCATGTCGTCCTTAAACTATTGCAGGGTGTCCCATGAGTGACAGCAGATATTTGTAGAGGTAAAAGAATACGTGATATTGAGTTGAAAATCTTCTATACACATAAGCATTTTCGGTTTACTTAGGCGTGAGGTGGGTTGTAAAAATTACGCAGGGCCAAAATTTTGCCATGTTATATTTTATTTTTCTTAACAATTGCAGCCATACTGTGTGCTGTTGTAATCCTTATTGCAGTATATTTGTTATATTTCAGTATATTTGTGTTATTTCAGTATACTTGTGTTATATTGCAGTATATTTGCTATATTTCAGTATATTTGTGTTATATTTCAGAATATTTGTGTTATATTTCTGTATATTTGTGTTATAATTCAGTATACTTGTGTTATATTTCAGTATACTTGTGTTATATATCAGTATATTTGTTATATTGCAATAAATATGTGTTATATTTCAGTATATTTGTGTTATATTGCAGTATATTTACTATATTTCAGTATATTTGTGTTATATTTCGGCATATTTGTGTTATATTGCAGTATATTTGTGTTATATTGCAGTATATTTGTGTTATATTGCAGTATATTTGTGTTATATTGCAGTATATTTGTGGTATATTGAAGTATATTTGTTATATTTTAGTATATATATATGTTATATTTCAGTATATTTGAATTATATTTCAGTATATTTGTTATATTTCCCTATATTTGTGTTATATTTCAGTATATTTGTGTTATATTTCAGTATATTTGGGTATATTGGCGTTATATTGCAGTATATTTATTATATTTCAGTATATTTGTGTTATATTTCAGTATATTTGTGTTATATTGCAGTATATTTCTTATATTTCAGTATATTTGTTATATTTCAATATATTTGCATTATATTTCAGTATATTTGTTTTATTTTGCAGTATATTTGTTATATTTTGGTATATATGTGTTATATTTCAGTATATTTGTTATATTTCTGTATATTTGTGTTATATTTCAGTAATTGTGTTATTTGCAGTATATTTGTTATATTTCAGTATATATGTTTTATATTTTAGTATATTTGTGTTATATTTCAGTATATTTGTGTTATATTTCAGTATATTTGTGTTATATTTCACTATTTGTGTTATATTGCAGTATATTTGTTATATTTCAGTATATTTGTGCTATATTTCAGTATATTTCTGTTATATTTCGGTATATTTGTGTTATATTTCGGTATATTTGTGTTATATTACAGTATATATGTTATATTTCAGTATATTTGTGTTATATTTCAGTATATTTGAATTATATTTCAGTATATATGTGCTATATTTCAGTATATTTGTGTTATATTGCAGTATATTTGTTATATTTCAGTATATTTGTGTAATATGTCAGTATATTTGTGTTATATTTCAGTATATTTGTGTTATATTTCAGCTTATTTGTGTTGTATTTCAGTATATTTGTGTTATATTTCAGTATATTTGTGTTATATTGCATTATATTTGTTATAGTTCAGTAAATTTGTGTTATATATCAGCAAATTTGTCTTATATTTCGATAGATTTGTGTTATATTGCAGAGTATTTGATATGATTCAGTATATTTGTGTTATATTTTAGTATATTTGTGATATATTTCAGTATATTTGCGTTATATTGCAGAATATTTGTTTTATTTCAGTATATTTGAGTTATATTGCAGTATATTTGTTATATTTCAGTATATTTGTGTCATATGTCAGTATATATGTGTTATATTTCAGTATATTTGTGTTATATTGCAGTACATTTGTTATATTTCGGTGTATTTGTGTTATATTTCAGTATATTTGTGTTATTTTGCAGTGTATTATATATATTTCAGTATATTTGTGTTATATTTCAGTATATTTGTGTTATATTGCAGTATATTTATTATATTTCAGTATATTTGTGTTATATTTCAGTATATTTGTGTTATATTGCATTATATTTGTTATATTTCAGTAAATTTGTGTTATATATCAGCAAATTTGTGTTATATTTCGGTAGATTTGTGTTATAATGCAGAGTATATGATATGATTCAGTATATTCGTGATATATTTTAGTATATTTGTGTTATATTGCAGTATATTGGTTATATTTCAGTATATTTGTGTTATATTGCAGTATATTTGTTATATTTCAGTATATTTGTGTTATATTTCAATATAATTGAATTTTATTTCAGTGTATTTGTTATATTTCAGTATATTTGTGTTATATTTCTATATATTTCTGTTATATTTCGGTATATTTGTGTTATATTGCAGTATATTTGTGTTATATTGCCGTATATTTGTTTTATTTCAGTATAATTGTGTTATTTGCAATATATTTCTTATATTTTAGTATAAGTGTTATATTTCAGTATATTTTGTGTTATATTTCATTATATTTGTGTTATATTACAGTATATTTCTTATATTTCAGTATATTTGTGTTCTATGTCAGTATATTTGTTATATTTCAGTATATTTGTGTAATATTACAGTATGTTTGCTATATTTCAGTATATTTGTGTTATATATCAGCAAATTTGTTATATTTCCTTATATTTGTGTTATATTGCAGTGTATTTTATATTTTTCAGTATATTTGTTATATTTTAGTATATTTGTGTTATATTTCAGTATATTTGTATTATATTCCAGTATATTTGTTATATTTCAGTATATTTGTGTTATATTTCACTATATTTGTGTTCTTCAGTATATTTGTGTTATATTTCAGTATAATTGTTATATTTCAGTATATTTGTGTTATATTTATGTATATTTGTGTTATATTTATATATATTTGTGTTATATTGCAGTATATTTGTGTTATATTACAGTATATTTCTGTTATATTTCAGTATATTTCTTATATTTCAGTATATTTGTTATATTTCAGTATATTTGTGTAATATTGCAGTATATTTGATATATTTTAGTATATTTATGTTATATTTCAGTAGATTTGGGTTATAATTCAATATATTTGTGTTATATTGCAGTGTATTGTATATATTTCAGTATATTTGTGTTATATTCCAGTATATTTGTTATATTTTAGTATATATGTGTTATATTTCAGTATATTTGTGGTATATTGCAGTATATTTGTTATATATCAGTATATTTGTGTTATATTTCAGTATATTTGTTATATTTCAGTATATTTGTGTTATATTTTAGTATATTTGTGTTATACATTTACATACTAAGTATATTTATGTCATATCACATATCCATGCTATAATACAGCATATTCTTACATTCAGCACATTTTGCTATATTCTCAGCATATCGTGCCATACTGCAGCATACTTTATATTTCAGCATATTTCCTTATACATTCTCCAAAGCATATCTACATATTTGGAAGTATATTTGTACACAGCATATTTTATATTTTAGCATATTTGCACCATAATACAGCATAACTGACACACATCAATATATTTGTACATATCATAAGCATATCTATATATTCTCAGCACATTTCATATCGGGTATACTTCCAGGTTACATTCTCAGCAACTGTGTCATATCACAGCATATCTGCTATACTCAGCATACATGCCTTTATACTCCAGCATATCTTATGTTATACTCACATATCTGTGCCATTCTCAGCATACTTCCAGCCATATTCTGCCTACATTTGTACATATTCTCGGCACATCTTGTGCTCATATCATATCTTGCGGCTATATCAGCATACTCCAACTATTCAGCACATTTTACGCTATACTTCCAGCACATTTGTGTTTATATCACAGCATTCTGTTATATTCAGATATCTATGTCATATGTCACACATTAAGCAAGTATATTTCAGTATTTGTGTTATATTGCAGTGGTTTATATATATTTGTGTTATATTTCAGTATATTTGTGTTATGTTTTATATATTTGTGTAATATGCTGGGGCATATTTGTGTTATATTAGCATATTGTGTTATATTGCAGTGTGCATTTGTGTTATATTTCAGTATATTTCACTATATTTCAGCATATTTGTGTTATATTTCAGTATATTTGTGTTATATTACAGTATATTTGTTATATTTTAAAGAGCATTTGTGTCATATGTCAGCACATATGTGTTATATTTCAGTATATTTGTGTTATATTGCAGTGTATTTTATATATTTCTTGTATATTTTAGGTTATATTTCAGCATTATTTGCAATATTGCAGCAAGTATTTGTTTTATATTTCGGCATATTTGTTATATTACGGCATATTTGTGTTATATTTCAGCATATTTGTGTTATATTCAGCATATTTCAATTATATTTCAGCATATTTGTGCTATATTTCATATATTTGGTGTTATATCATGATATATTTGGTTATATTTCAGTGAGCATTTGTATTTATGTCATACATATGTGTTATATTTCAGTATATTTGTGTTATGTTTTAGCATATTTGTGTAATATGTCAGCATATTTGTATATATTTTAGCATATTGTGTTATATTGCAGTGTATTTGTGTTATATTGCATTATATTTGTTATATTTGTGCAATTCTTATGTTATATATCTGCAAATTTGTGTTATATTTCGGTAGATTTAAAGCTATAATGCAGAGTATTTGATATGTTTCTGCATATTTGTATATATTTTAGTATATTTGTGTTATATTTCAGTATATTTGTGTTATATTGAAGTATATTTGTTATATTTCACTATATTTGTGTTATATTGCAGTATATTTGTTATATTTCGTTATTATTTGTGTTGTTTCGTGAATATTTGTGTTATATTTCAGTATATTTGTTATATTTCAGTATATTTGTGTTATATTGTTAGTATATTTGTAATATTTCATTATAGTTGTGTTATATTGCAGTATATTTGTTATATTTCAGCAAATTTGCGTTGTTTCAGAATATTTGTGTTATATTTCAGTATATTTGTTATATTTCTGTATATTTGTGTTATATTTCAGTATATTTGTTATCTTTTAGTATATTTGTGTTATATTTCAGTATATTTATATATTTCAGTATATTTGTGTTAGATTTCAGTATAATTGAATTTTATTTCAGTGTATTTGTTATATTTCAGTATATTTGTGTTATATTTCTATATATTTGTGTTATATTTCGGTATATTTGTGTTATATTGCAGTATATTTGTGTTATATTGCAGTATATTTGTTTTATTTTAGTATATTTGTAGTTATTTGCAATATTTCAATTTGGTAAAATTAAAAGATTGGAAACTGTAGGCTCTACGCGGTGATTAAAGTGGCGGGCAGTGCCCCCAGTGTCCTCTGTTCTTACCGTCACATCACATCAGGCCAGGTCTCTATTGGCTACATCCCGCCCTGTAAAAGGCTTATATATAGTTATTACAGTTTAAAAGCTTTGCTCTGATGTATAAGTGAAATAGTAATATGTAGGTGTGTGATAACTGCCCATCAGGCATTATTACTCAGTGTCCTCCTGCTCCCACTGTCACATCAGGTCACAGCGGGGTCACACCTTGCTGGGCGTCGGCTATTCTCCTGTGAGCGTCCTACCATGTGAGGTGTGACTACTAGCATATTCCATCAGAATCTGTGGATTCCCAGACCACCCCAATTGAGAATGCCAGGCGCAGAAACAGTACTGGTATGTCTCTGCGTAGCTCCTTGTCTCTACCACCGAGGACGGTGTGCAAACGAGGTGCTGTGATGCGGTGCAATCTAGGAAATCACAAGGAGTCCCATACTTGCAGGTGGAGTATAACAGGTGTGGTGAGCTGGTGCTACAGGAGTGTGAGATGGTGTTACTAGTGTATGATGACCTAAGGTGCTATATTTCCATACTGGTAAGCGTTGAATGATATTGTAAGCAGGGTAACAAAACTCATCGTTGTTTTTTTGAGGAAGGCCAGCTCAATTGTATTTTTTTTACCATAGTTTTATAAGGAATAAATTAGTTAAGACATGTTATGGTTTCACCCTTTCTTCCCCTTATCGATCTGGTCAATGATACACCTAACCCAATGCCTACCTAACGAGCTACATACTGTCCAGAGGGGGTCTGGTGGCAGCCAGGGCCGGTGCAAGATGATTTGGCGCCCTAGGCAAGCCTTTAGATGTACGCCCCCTTGAAAGTTTTGATAAGCTAATGTAGGTACAGTAACCCATTACTACATTGTGAAACTGGAGATTAGCTTTTACTGTAATGGATACATAACCAAATATATTCTACAAAACATATATCAAATTATTGTTGAAAAAAATACAATCACTAGTACAGTCTAGGGTGTGTCATAGGAGGGAAGATCAGCTAAAACTAATGGCCCATCACTTTTTTGGTAGATTTTAGTATATATAAACAGAAAATCATTTCAGTTTCAATATTTTGCAACCTTTTGCTAGGTAAATTTTAGCGTGAAATTTATCGAAAATCTAACGTACAGCTGCATTAGTGCATTACAATTAAATAGTGAACATTGCTTTCTGACTTCATTCTTTAACAACTCAACTAACAATATTTTTTTCTGTTTCAGATTCTGATGCATTTATAAGTTGATAATATTTGCGATGGCTGCTTGTGTCAGGACGAGGAACCAAAAATCCAGCCATCTCAGGTCACTATTCGGGTCTGGGGAGAGCCCTAGTCGGAGCGTTTCACATTGGAGAGAGATGCTGGTGACACGTGTTTTAACCGCAACCAGTGAAAAGAACCAAAGCAACTACACAAACAAAGACATTGCCAGTGATATGACCAAAGTTGTCTTGGCACAGTACACTCTGGCTAACGTTTCAACGGAAGCCTCCACCTGCGTCAAGTCAGAAGAAGATTAGTGAGAGACTGCTAGCCAGTTGGAAAAGGCAAGAGATATCTCTCTCTGGGGAGAGGAAACTTGCAGTTATGACACAAGTAACTGGACCAGTTATTTGACATAATTATTTGCAGTGCCCAATTGTTCTCTGTCCTGAGTTTCATGATCGTGATCAAACTGGAGGCCCACATCTCCCTGTATTTGCAAGCGCGGACCGAAGATTCCTTGTGATCGAACTGGCATTTGTCAAAGCACAGAGAGAGTAGCAGATCATGGTATATAGGGCTCTCGCGATTTCTAGCCAAGATATTCCGGAGTCCAAGAGACAGGAGGCTGCCACAGAGAGACAGAAGAGGAGAAGAGTTGCCGAGGAAAAGAGACTTGAGAAGGCCCAGGGTGAGGTAAAAAAGGCCGATGATTGGAGTCAAGCTGATTCAGAGTTTAATGACTTTCCCATGGCTGATCCGAGTGCTGACCAGGAGAATGGTGACTTTGTCCCTAACCCAGAAAATAATGATCCCAAACCTTCCAGGCATAAAATTCGAAATAGGAAAGATATCCCGAGCATAGCTCTGGCCAGCATGCGACACCACACTGGTCTCAGAGAAACTGCAGATATAGCAACAGCTGCCTGGATTGACGGTGGTTTGATAACACCTGATGATGTTCACCTGGTGATAGATCATAACAAAGTAAGGAGAGCTCAGGAGAAACTTGTCAGTAACCTAGAAGAGGAGTTTGATAAGGGGATAAGAGAAAATGGAATCAATTGTTTGTTCTTTGATGGGAGAAGGGATGACACTAAAGTGTTCATGAAAGTTGGAGATTCTGACAAGTTGTTCCCTGCCATGGTGAAGGAGGAACACTACTCCTGCTGCAGTGAACCAGGAGGGAAGTATTTGTGGCATTTCACTCCAGAGAAAGATGACATCAGGAAACCAGCTGAGATAGTGGCAGATAACATTGTGAACTGGCTCAGAGAGAGGAACGTAGACCAGACCCTGCAGGCCATTGGAGGGGACAGCACCAACACGAACACAGGGTGGCAAGGGGGGGTCATACAGTGGATAGAGCGGAAGATTGGGAGGAAGCTGGTCTGGATTGTTTGAGACCTCCACACCAACGAGTTGCCACTCAGACATCTGATCCAGGAGCTGGATGGCAAGACTCTTTCAAACAACAGATGGTCTGGTCCTCTGGCAAGATGCTGGACTCTGCCACGGAGTTAGAAATAAATCCGAGCTTTGAAAAAATCACAGTTGGCCCTCCACTCGTTGAGCTTGCACATACTGTCATTGACGACCTGAGTACTGACCAGTACTATGGTTACATGATTTGCAGTGCCATCAAAACTGGGGTCATGCCTGATAGACTTGTTTACCTGCAGATAGGTCCAGTCTCACATTCTAGGTGGCTCACAACGGCTCTCAGGTTCTGCAGAATTTGGGTCGCTCATCATAAACTGAAAGGGAACCAGCTTCACAACCTGAGACTTATTGTCCAATTCATCGTGAGTGTCTACTTGCCAAATTGGTTCAACACCAAGGTCAAGTCATCGTTCTCCGAAGGTCCGAGGCATGTTTTCTTCCAGCTTGAGCTCCTGAGGAGCCAGCCAAGGAAGGTTGTTCAGATTGTGGAGCAGACTGTGAGGAGATCTTCATGGTATGCTCATCCCGAGGCAGTTCTGCAGACAATGCTCTGCAGTAAGGATGAGGAGGAGAGAAGAGTGGCAGTCTTGGATATGAGACTTATGAGAGGATTTGGGCATGACGAATCAGTTGGTGACGATTCCTTCAGGGTCAGGAAGACTCCTGAAGTCAATCTAGGTGCCAAGACCCTCACTGATCTCATAGATCTGGATAACATCCAGGCTGGCAGTGAGCCCCCTCTTACCTGCAGCCTCACCAATGTTCAAGTCAGAGCTTTCCTGGACAACCCCATGCATGTCCCTGCCTGGCCCTCGCACACCCAGAGTATAGAGCGTTGTGTACAGCAAGTGAGCGAGGCCAGCAGTCACGTGTACAGCCAGGAGAGGAGGGAAGGCTACATCCGAGCTCAGGTGGTCAGCAGGGAGGTGATGAGTAGAAACAGAAGCAAGAAAGACATGTTCTCTATGGTATGCAGCAACACCGGGTCGTAGTAGTAAAACCGGTTTTTGTATTTGATGATTTTGTTTTCTAAAGGAATATTAAATTTAATAAATGTGTCAAGATCATTCGTTTCACTATTCTGGATCATTTTCATCCTAATAAATTAACCTGATACATTTACTTTACTTTAAATAAGCTATTTAGTGGTGTTGGTAAAAGGGTGGGAATACTGAATTTTCATAAGATTTCAAGTTAAAATTTACCTAGCAAAAAATGAAAACTTTTCAAATCTGAAGATATCACATGATTCTGCACATAGAACTGCATCATTAATACCATGGGCCGATTTTTCAAACTAAAAAAAAAAAATTCGCCTCCGTATGACACACCCTACTAGTACACACTCACGCAGTACATACGTCCACTAGTACACACTCACGCAGTACATACGTCCACTAGTACACACTCACGCAGTACATACGTCCACTAGTACACACTCACGCAGTACATACGTCCACTAGTACACACTCACGCAGTACATACGTCCACTAGTACACACTCACGCAGTACATACGTCCACTAGTACACACTCACGCAGTACATACGTCCACTAGTACACACTCACGCAGTACATACGTCCACTAGTACACACTCACGCAGTACATACGTCCACTAGTACACACTCACGCAGTACATACGTCCACTAGTACACATCATAACACACGTATGATAAAACTTGACGAAATGACGAGAAGCACTAAGATTGAAACAAAGACTCGCTAAGGTATATCCCTGTGTACAGCATTATAGACAGAGTACAAGATAAATCAAATAACTACATACTATAAAAATAATAAGACAGTTTCAACTTACTGTTTAGCAGGATAGCCAGCTGTTGAAGTTGTTGCCACTGCACCACACTTTTGGAGATGACTGACTCGGACTGAAGTGGCCTGGTCACTGGTGTCTGTGAGTAGTCTGGACAGCTTGAATCTTGATCTCCAACTAATCAAGTTGTTCTAGGTTACTATTTGCCTGGCGGCTGGCGGCTCTGGCCGCTGGCCAGTCTCAGTGGGATTATGTTATGCGAGGTCAAACTTCAGAGGTCAGTTAACCTTGCCTCATCCCGACAAAGGCAGGGAAGGGGCGGCTCAGCCGCCCTGGCAGTAAGGGAGGGGAGGGGATGGTGGGGTTGGGAGAAGGGTTCCTCAGATGTCAGCCTTCAGGTCACTGCTCGACAGTTCTCCAGGCCGCCAAAGATAAGGACCCGGGTTAGTCCCTCCGGGGGGTTAACAAATAATATTAAAAAAGAAAACACAGTCGGCTACCGTCTACCCACCCCCCCCCTTCTAACATCCTGCTCCGACCCTCCACGGCTCCACCACAGTGTCCACCACAGTTTTCCCTTCATTTTTAATTTTATCCAAGTTTGTCCTAAATTTGTGGCGCCCCCAGATGTTGGCGCCCTAGGCGATCGCCTAGTTCGCCTAGTGGGTAGCGCCGGCCCTGGTGGCAGCGACCCTTAGAAATTAAGATTAGAGTTAAGTACTTCCCCTTAGAATTAGTGACCCCAGTATAGTAGTACATCCAACACATGGCATGGTTAACTTTATGGTGGGTCATGTAATAGGGTTAATCCGTGGTTGAGTCATTATGGAAGGGTCAACCTGCTTCAGCACATGATCTTAAAGGTCTTATTTAATAGGAAACTTTTTTTCATGTTTGTATTGACAATAGAGGAAAACTTTTTCATCCTTGTTTTGAATAAGGAGATTGTTTCTCTGATTACTGGACACTGAAGTCTGGTCTGTACAGTGTTGGGGAATACTTTAGACCAGTATAGTCTAATATTATTCAGGGATTTATGTTATGACTTCAAAAAATGATACAAAAACATAAAACTTTTGCAATATCTGATTCATCATTTGTGAAGGTGTGTCTATCACAAGCAGCCCACTTGTCAAATTATTATGATGAGGCCATTAAAGTTATAGGCACTCCTCAGGATTTACGTAACTTCAACTTATTACGATCTTCAGGGATAATAAAACGAAGGAACTAAATAAAGTAAGATTGTACTAATACGATTATCATAATACTGTTTTTACCAAAGTACAGTATATGCAAACTTTCTCTACCTTTGTATTTGTATGTTAATTACGTTGGAGGGGGCGGGGAGAGGTTAATGGTGAGGGGGATGAGAGTTGTGGTGTTTCCTTATTATTACACACTATTATACTTAACAATATTATAAATCTTTGTCTAATAATAGGGACGGAAAGATAAATGAATTTTTTATTATTATTGTTTATTTATTTATTTTTATTTGTACTTTTGGGGGGGGGGGGTAAGATGAGTGCTGTTTTTGGTGATCATTAACTTGTTTTACAGTATTAGCCAACAATAAAAAGAAAAGTTTGCAGAAAAATGCAATTATTGTTGGTTTGAAGATCAAACAACCATACATGATGGGTAGTTATTCACATTCAACTCGTGATAAAATAATAACTATTCACAGTACAGTGGTCCCTTGGTTAACGAGCACAATTCGTTCCAAAAGGTTGCTCATTAACCGAAAAATTCGTTAACCGGAAACCATTGTTTCAATGGGTTTTTGGGTAATTGGTTCCAGCTCACCGAAAATTGCCTTAAGTCAACAAAAAAGGTAGTAAAGCACACTTACTTTGAGGTGTGTATGTAGAAGGCTCCTGGATGATGATGCTGATGTGAATTTGAAATGGGAGGTGGAGGAGAAGAAAGGAGAAGAGAAGGAAGTGGAGGTGGAGGAGAAGCATTTTACTGCTTCTTGGAAGGTGAGTCACCTTCCATGAAAATGTCAAGAACCTCTGGATTGACAGATTCTCCAGCAGGAACATCCTCTCTCCTTCTTGAAGTGGAAGGCTGAGGGCTAGCATCTCGTTCCCGCTGATGTTTGAAGAAGGAGACCACTGTGTCCTCAACATTACACAAAGCTAGTTCTGATTTTTCCACATCTGGGCGCCTTAAAGCCAGTTTCCTGAACTTCTTCCAGTGGTCAACAACATCTTTCAAATCTGAAGTTGACATATGGTCATCACTTTCCTTTTCATCTTCACCACTGTCAGCCTCTAACATCTCATCCAGTTGCTGCAAGTCTTCAGGAGTAAGTTCCTGCTCATGAGACATCACAAGCTTTTCTACATCATCCTCCTCCACTTCAAGGCCCAATGACTGACCAATGGACACAACCTCCTGGTCCAACTCTGCTTCTTCCTGAAATCCCTCAAAATCATGGACTACTGATGGCCACAGTGCTTTCCATGCAGAATTGAGGGATCTAGTGGAGACTTCTTGCCATGAGGACACAATCAATTTTACAGCCTCCAGGATGTTAAATTGTGTCTTCCAGAACTGTGCCAGTGTTAGTTCAGGATGAGTGGAAGTTGCCTGATGACACCTCCTGAACAGTTTCTTAAAGTTGCTGAACACATTCTGGTCCATTGGCTGTATGATTGATGTAGTGTTGAGAGGCAAAAACAACACTTTCACAAAGTCAAATTGAGACTCCAAAGTGCTGGCAAGTTGAGGGTCATGACCAGGGGCATTATCCATAAGGAGAAGAGCCTTTAAACGGAGTTTATTGGTGGTTAGGTAGCTCTTGACAGAAGGGCAAAACACCTCAACAGCCCATTCATTAAAGAGCTGTCTTGTTACCCATGCCTTACGGTTGGACTTCAAATAAACTCCAAGCCGTCCTCTTACCACTTTTTGTTGCTTGAACACCCTGGGATTCTCAGAGTGGTAGACAAGCATAGGCTTCAGTCGGAAATCCCCTGAAGCATTGGCACTAAGCAATAGAGTGAGACGGTCTTTCATGGGTTTATGCCCAGGTAAAGAGGCTTCATCTCTGGTGATGAATGTCCTTTTGGGCATTTTTTTCCAGAACAGCCCAGTTTCGTCTACATTGAACACTTGCTGTGGAAGATAATTTTCTTCATCCATCAGTTCTTTAAACACCACTAAAAATTTTGCTGCTCCTTCCTTATCAGCACTAGCAGCTTCACCATGCCTAACAACACTAAAAATGTCACTTCTTTTCTTAAATTTTTCGAACCAGCCCTTGCTGGCCCTAAACTCTTCAAATTCTGTGCCTGAAGAACCGGGTTGATCTGTCTTTAAATGTTCGTAAATCTCCCTGGCTCTTTCACAAATAAATTCAGTATAAACTGAATCACCTTTCATCTGTTTTTCCCAAATCCAAATGAGAAGTAACCTTTCTGTTTCTGCTATTAGGGATCTACCTTTAAACATTCTGGTAGTTTTGTCTCTCACTTTCACTTCCTTGAATTTGTCTTTCTGTGCAAGAATTGTCGACACAGTTGATGTCGAAATGCCATATTCTTTGCTAAGCACATTTGTTCTAATGTCTTCTTTATGTTTCTTAATTTCTTGTTTCACCTGGATTGAAATCGCTTTTCTTGATTTCTTGGGACCCATGCTGGATTAAAAAACAATTTCAACACGTGATATTTTAAGTTTAATTGCTGTAAATAAAGAATATTTACTTTAATTCAACACTGCACTGTGCTATATATCATCAATATGTAAAATAAATTTCATAATGACCAATAATTTCACTGTAAAAATGGAAAAAATCGTTAATGTTGAAGGGAATCTGAAGCAAGATGTTACCTCCACTGAAAAGACACAGAGACTGACGCCCGCTTGATGTGTTGACAGGCTGTTTGGCGCGCTAAAAACTAATTTCCCTGTATTCAATTATGTTAAATAATTGTTAAAATTACTTAAAATTTTAATATAAGACTTTTAAAATTATTGAATAGTACAAACTTCTTGATATTTACTAAAATACTCAGGAATTTAAGCCCTAGAACCGATTACAGTGGTCCCTCGGTTAACGAGCACAATCCATTCCAGCAGGTTGCTCATTAACCGAAAATCTCGTTAACTGAAACCATTGTTTCAATGGGTTTTTGGGTAATTGGTTCCAGCTCACCGAAAATCGCTTAAATTCAACAAAAATTTAAAAAATTGACACTTACTTTGAGGTGTGTATGTAGAAGGCTCCTGGATGATGATGCTGATGTGAATTTGAAGTGGGAGGTGGAGGAGGAGAAAGGAGAAAGGAGAAGAGAAGGAAGTGGAGGTGGAGGAGAAGCATTTTACTACTTCTTGGAAGATGAGTCACCTTCCATGAAAATGTCAGGAACCTCTGGACTGACATTTTCTCCACCATGAACATCCTCTCTCCTTCTTGAAGTGGAAGGCTGAGGGATAGCATCTTGTTCCCTCTGCCTTTTATTGAAGAAAGTGTCAATTGTGGTCTGTGGGGCATCTCTCCTCACCATTAACTTATGTTTAAAGAAGGAGACCATTGAGTCCTCAACATGACACAAAGTTAGTTCAGTTATTTCCACATCTGGGTGCTTTGATGCCAGTTCCCTGAACTTCTCCCAGTGGCAAATCACATCTTTCAACTCTTTAGTTGACATATGGTCATCACTTTCAATTTCCTCCTCACCATTGTCAGCCTCTAACATCTCATCCAGTTGCTTCAAGAAATCAGGAATAAGTTCCTCCTCATGAGACATCACAAGCTCTTCGACATGATCCTCTTCCACTTCAAGGCCCAATGACTGACCAATGGACACAATCTCCTGGTCCAACTCTATGTCATCCTGAAATCCCTCAAAATCATGGACTACTGATGGCCACAGTGCTTTCCATGAAGAATTGAGGGATCTAGTGGAGACTTCTTGCCATGATGACACAATCAATTTTACAGCCTCCAGGATGTTGAATTGTGTCTTCCAGAACTGTTTCAGTGTTAGTTCAGGATCATTGGAAGTTGCCTGATGACACCTAAACATTTTCTTCATGTACAACTTCTTGAAGTTGTTGATCACATTCTGGTCCATTGGCTGTATGATTGATGTAGTGTTGGGAGGCAAAAACAACACTTTCACAAAGTCAAATTGATACTCCAAAGTTCTGGCAAGTTCAGGGTCATGACCAGGAGCATTATCCATGAGGAGAAGAGCCTTTAAAGGGAGTTTATTGGTGGTTAGGTAGCTCTTGACAGAAGGGAAAAACACATAAACAGCCCATTCATTAAAGAGCTGTCTTGTCACCCATGCCTTACGGTTGGACTTCCAATAAACTCCAAGCTTTGCTCTTACTACTTTCTGTTGCTTGAACACCCTGGGGTTTTCAGAGTGGTAGACAAGCATAGGCTTCAGTCGGAAATCCCCTGAAGCATTGGCACCAAGCAATAGAGTGAGACGGTCTTTCATGGGTTTATACCCAGGTAAAGAGGCTTCATCTCTGGTGATGAATGTTCTTTTGGGCATCTTTTTCCAGAACCGCCCAGTTTCGTCCACATTGAACACTTGCTGTGGAAGATAATTTTCTTCTTCCGTCAGTTCTTTAAATTCCACTAAAAAATTGCTGCCCCTTCCTTATCAGCACTAGCAGCTTCACCATGCCTAACAACACTGAAAATGTCACTTCTTTTCTTAAATTTTTTGAACCAGCCTTGGCTGGCCCAAAAATCTTCAAATTCTGTGCCTTAAGAACCAGGTTGATCTGTCTTTAAATGTTCGTAAATCTCCTTGGCTCTTTCACAAATGAATTCAGTAGAAACTGAATCACCTTTCATCTGTTTTTCCCTAATCCAGATGATAAGTAACCTCTCAGTTTCTGCAATTAGGGATCTACTTTTAAACACTGGTAGATTTGTCTCTCGATTTCACTTCTTTAAGTTTGTTTTTCTGTGCAAGAATTGTCGACACAGTTGATGTCGACATGCCATATTCTTTGCATAGCGCATTTGTTCTAATGCCTTCTTCATGTTTTTTTTATAATTTCCTGCTTGGTTTGGATTGAAATCGCTTTTCTTCATCTCTTAGGCCCCATGCTGGATTCAAACAATGTCAACACGTGATTTTTTAAGTTAAACTAGCTATAAATAAAGAATATTTTCTTTAAAATAACACTGCACTGCGCTAAATATTGTCAATATGCAAAATAAATTTGAAAATGACCAATAGTTTGCTTGGAAACACAGAAAAAAAGCATTTAGTTGAAGTCTCAAGCAAGATGTTACCTCCACTGAAAACAGAGAGAGACTAACGCTTGTTTGGTGTGTTAAAAGGCTGGATGGCGCCCCACAAACTAGTGACTTTACCTTCAATTATGTTCAATAATTGTTAAAATGACTAAAAAAATTAATATTAAACTTTTAAAATTATTGAATAGTATAAACTTCTTGATATTTACTAAAATAGTAAGGAATTTAAGCCTTAGAACCGATTACTGTATTGGTGGACTAATACTACAGCTGGTTGACCGCCAATTCCAAGCGAAAACTTGTTGAGGTCGGCTCGTAAGAAACTCGTTAATCGAGGGATTGCTCGTTAACCAAAGTTAAGAATCTTATGGGAGGTAACTCGTTAACCGAAATCTCGTTAACCGAGGGATCACTGTACTGTATTGGCGGACTAATACGACAGCTAGTGTGCAAGCGAAAACATGTTGAGGGGGGCTCGTAAGGAATTCATTAATCGAGGGATTGCTCGTTAACCGAAGTGAAGAATCTTATGGAAGGTAATTCGTTAACCGAAATCTTGTTAACCGAGGCGCCTGTTAACCTAGGGATCACTGTACTAACTTCCAGTTTTCACTTTTCGCTAGGAGAGGGATTAAGCTGCACGATAAAAAAAAATGAACTCTCTAGCTTAAAAAACAACAAAGTTACGGTTGTTTGAACTTGAAAAAACTTTAAACGAGTTTTTCTCCGCATTTTAAATTTGGCGCTTCACCCCCTTCTAATGCTGAGAGCCTCATTTATTCCATGCTATATAAATGGAAAGTGTATGGTATATACATGTACCATATACTGCCAGCAATATTGTAAGTACAGTTCTCAGAGGTTACTTTTAAGTTTCATATTTTTTCTTTTCTTTTATCCTCTTCGCCACTGATCGGCTTGTTAGCCGCTTGGGCGATCGGTCACGACTCTTTTCCTTTATATTCTTCACCAAAAGGTCGGCTCGCTAGCCGCCCGGGCGATCGGTCACGTCTCTGTCACGCACTGTTGGCAAATACTGGGCATGCACCGGCTCCTGAATGTACCTGAACCCGCTCCAGTGTTGGTCAAGTCTTCTCTTGAAAGAGCTCACACTCGGTGCCGTCACAACACTTTCTGGATGGGAAAAATGCAACAGTATCATTCTAATTTCTTACTCTTTACAGTATTCATATATGCTAATTAATTTGGGGATTAAGTGAAGAACATATAGGATGAAGAAGTGATGGGTTGAGTCAGGTGTCAAACGTATGTAGCTAAGAGCCTCTTGGAGGCAAAACACCCTTGTTCACTCCTATTTGAATAACCATACTCATTTAATAGTACTGTATAGTGTATTCATACTGACTGATTTGGTTTCATTGAGGTTTTTCCTTTGCACATGGCCTTCTTTGACTTGCTATCAGCCTAAAACTTAAATAGTTTTATCACGTTTCTTCTGTAAGTCATACAATATTGTGGTTCCTACACACTATCTGCTAACTGACACTTATCAAGTTGTATGAAGAATTTCCACTTTTTCTTCAATACAAGCACTTTGTTTATATTTTGCACTTTAGTAGAAAAAAAATAGTTTTGGTTCATACAAGTACAGCATGTGTACAGTTTGTGTAAAGGGAAAGCAGTGTTTTGTTGGGCCATGGGATTAATGCAGAAATTTTTGTGAGGTCTGGTTAGGTTAGGTCAGTTAACTCAGGTAAAGGAGGTAAGATTCTCCTGACCATTAGGCTCGGCAGTTTGACAACAACGGTAAAATTAGATCAGGTCACATAAAACAAACCATTCATCCAGCTCCTTTAGTTTTTACAAAATACCATTGCTTCATTTACCACTAATGTGGTTTGTTGTTCATCATAAGCAAACATCTGAACAGCCAACCATTCTGTCTGTCTCCATGTAGGTTTAATGATGTCACCTAAAGGATGATTATGAGAAGCTAAGAAGCTGTTTATGTAATACAGAGCTACTTTTGGTACAATAGCTATGTGTTTCTGTAGTTTTTGATGTACTATATTATGCTAAGTATGATATTTAGCATTTATTAAAGCAGTTTTAAACATTTATTGTGTATTTTTTGGACTCTGGAACCTAACTAACTATTTTTATTAAAATCAATTAGTTAAACTATAATTAGCAATTTGATAATTCATGATGTCTTCTGGTACCTAGCCCACAAATTATCATGACTCCACTGTGTCGTATTATCATGATTCATAAAATATTTTCTTCATATATGTTTTGATGATTGTGCCAATTAATATTTTCACTTAAAATATGTGGTTTTCACTTGCATCTGGTGGACCAATTAATTATCTATAAAAATTTTAATTGTATTTAGTTATCCATTTTCCAAATACCTGTACTGTACATTTTCAGGAACACATTAAATTCACAAACTGGGGACTGCCTGCATGGGATAATCACTTTTACTACAGTACAGTATATGAATTTTAATACCATGTACCACTTCCACACACACACACTTCCCTTTCCTACAGTGAGAACTGCCTGTAGAGTTGATCCCATAAGCTCGGCACTTTGTTAGGGGCAGTGTGGATACTAAGAATTGGTACTTAAGGAAGCATTGTGGTCACTATTGCACTTGAACAATGTCACCTCCCTATTCACCTCTGGGTAGACTAAGGATGCCTAAGGTGTAAACTAGCAACCCAACAGAACAGAACAGAACAGAACATCGGAATCATTACCAATCATTCATAAATACTTAATGTACATCAACTTAGGAATTCAATCAGAATTCTATACAATATAGAGGTACAGTACATTTTTTATTTTTAAATATATATATATATATATATATATATATATATATATATATATATATATAAACACACACACACAGGTTGGACCCAGCTAATCCGAGACCCGATAGTCCGGCAGCTTTGATGGTTCAGGATGCATATAGAGAATACTTAATCTTATGGGGAAAATTAGGATAAGTTCCACAACTAGTAAAAGTCAACAGTAATATTATAAAAGTTGTGGTAAAATAATTACAATTATCACAACCTGTACTCAAATGTAAAAAGCTAATTACTAAAAAGCCACAATTTTGAGCAAAATATTACTGTACTCTACTCACTTTGTACTGAAATGTACTAAGGTAAAGGACTAAAAATTTAATTTCTAGAGAAAAATATGGGACGTTTGTACTCAAATTAATCGTTATCTTGCAAGAATTCTAGCAATGCAAGTTATATTCGGCTAAGTCAAGTCTGTGACATTTTATGAGTGAGAAACTTAAACTCCCTCTATTGTATAATCCTAAGTCTCTGATCCTTCTACTGATAACTACTCACTTGGTAATCTCCCCGTCTGGCTGTCAACACCTTGCCTCCCCCTCCTCCCAGCCAGAAGGTGATAAGGATTTAGAGGGTGAAGGTAGTTTTAGGCTCAAAGTTCTCTCTCATAAAATATCACAGACTTGACTTAACAGAATATAACTTGCTGGAATTCTTGCAAGATAGTGATTAATTTGAATATAAACATCTCAGAGTTTGCACAAGAGAAAAAAATTTTAGTCCTAAAGCTTAGTACATTTGAGTACAAAGTGAGTACAGTACAGGTAATATGTTGGGATTGAACATCACAGAGCATTTAAAATAAATTCTTTATTTAGTTCTGTACATACCGTATATGCGAATTCCCATACAGTGAATGTGTATAAAGTTAGAGTCCAGTGTACAGTAAACATGTGCCATAGCACAAACACTTTGGAACAATGAGGTCCAGTAAGTCTGGGCTAGATTTATGCTGATGTAAGTTGTATTGGTACTGTACCAGTAATAGTAGGCTATATTTTATGCATTATTTTGCCTTTTTTTAACCTCAGCTTCAATAGTTCAGAATTTTCGCTTATCAGTAACCGGTCAGGTCCCAAGCTTCTTGGATTAGCGAGGTCCAACCTGTATATAAAAGGGTACTAATCATCATGGTCTGCCCTTGTTGATCCTGGACAATTCTGCTTCAGGTCTCGTTCATCATCATATACGGTACCACACCATATACAGTAAAGGTAGGTGGAGCGCAAGTAGGCTGTGAGAATATTCAACTGTTCTTCTGGCTGTAAATGTAAAAATGTAACCAAGATAAATATGTAAAACAAGTTATTACAAATAATTAATAACCATAAAGACTTAACCTTTAAAAAGACAGAAATACTGTACACACAGAGATTTTATATTTAAATTTTGCACACCTTACATCTAATAAAATAATCTGGAGGTAGCATAATTGTGATTAAGTCCCACATTACTGAGCTTGACTTTTTCCCTCATTTACACACAATTGCAGGGTCTCAGTTGTTTCTCTTTCTTTGCCACCACAGCATATACAGTTATATCGTTTCTCACTCTTGATTTGTACATTTTTTTCTATTTCTGTGTATTTTTTTCCCAGGCCCCAATGTGTGTCAGTGACTTGTGCCTGGGTAGGCTAATCCTGTAAAAAGAAACAAATAATTCTGTGTGGGGAGTAATGCGTTACCCAGCCACATGCCTTGAGGAACGTCAGTACGCTTTACAGTTTTACCCTCTCCGCATGAAGTCGTGTGATCAAGTGCAAACTGATGTTTTTTGCTTATTAACTCAATTTTTTTGCCCTCATCATGGCTCCCAAATGCAAACCTGATGCAAGTGATAGTGCATCCAAAAAAAGAAAACAATAACAATGGAAAAGAAAGTTAATGTAATTAAGCATTCTGAAAAAGGCAAAACACCCTCAGTCATTGGTAAAGTGTTGTGCTTCAGTCGTTCAATGGTCGGAACAATTATAAAGGACAAACAGAAAATTCTTGAATATGTAAAAGGATCTACACCAATGCACTCAACTGTGATAACTAAACAAAGAAGTGGATTGTTAATTGAAATGGAAAGATTGTTAGAGATATAGGTGGAAGATCAAAATCAGCGGGATTTGTCTATAAAGTCTAACCTTGTTTCAGGAAAAAGCGAGAAGCTTGCATGCTGACTTGAAGGCTAAATGTGGTGGTGAAAGTGATGGGGAGGAATTTGTTGCTAGTAGGGGCAGTTTAACCGGTTCAAGGTAATAGCAAATAGTGTTTGGAAAAAACACTGCCCACAGTTTGTCCATGATTTCAGGAACTTTGAAAATTATGTTGGGGAAGTGATATAGACAGTGGGAGACCTTGGGAACCAACTCCAGCTTGATATTCATGAGGATGGTGTCACAGAGTTGCTCGAGTCTCATGCTGAAGAATTAAGCAATGAGGACCTGACTGAATTGGAGAAGCCAATTTTGTAAGAGGATGTAGAGGAAGCTGAAACTCCAGAACCAAAGGGATTCATTTCAAAAGAAATGGCAGATGGTTTCAGGCTTATTGAAGGATAGTTTAAATTTCAACAGCAAGATTCACCAAGATTCATAGAGGTATTAGTGAATATCTATTATGCTTATTATGCTTCAGAGAGATTTATGACGAAAAGTATAAAGTTTCACTTCAACCATCCCAATGAAGCCTTTGTCACTCCTACAAATGCCCATCTCTACCTGAAAACCAGTTCCAGGTTTCAATGTAATTTTTAAACTTTAATATTTAGTCTCCTTTACTGTATTTTGTCATTCAATTTCTTCTTTTCTCCTAAATTAAGTGATTCGAGATACAGTAATACCCCGCTTTATGCGGTTCTGGTTTACGCGTTTCTACATTTATGCGGTACCCTGCCAGAACCAGAATTCCCACTTTACGCGGTGAAGTATAATTTTTTATTTAGCTCATAAAATTCATACAAATTACCCGGCCAGAATATAATTTACATTGCTGGAATTCTTACAATATGGTGATCATTTTGAATGTAAACATCATGGATTTTGCATTAGACATACAAATTTTAGATCTAATGCAAGAATTTTATTTACACAGAGCAAATATGTTATCTTTTGTGCAAAATTTATGAAGTTTACATTCAAAATATTCCTTGACCTGCAAGGAATCCAGAAATGTCAATTTTATTATCCTAACTTTAGTCTGAGGTATTATTTATTACTATACCTTAAAATCTAGTGTTTTCACCCAAGCATTTCTCAGAGAGGGAAGCGAGAGGGGGGGGGCCGGGGGGCGGGAGTTGAGTCCATTATTGAATGGACATTAACCTGGCGACTGTATTTCTCTTAAATATTAATTGTGTATGCATACCATCATAAAATGACGATGTTATTTGCAGCCTAACATGTTTGTTTATGTGTCATCCTACTCATTACTGCTTGCGGTAACAATATATATATAAATAAAAGGGGTCCGCGGGTTATGAACGAGTTCCATTCCAGAGGATGTTCTTAAGTCGGAACACATACCCTATGTTTTTTCGTTTTTTTTTCTTCTTTTTTTATGGGAATTAGCTCACCTGGGTACAGGTTAAACAATCCACACCGAGGCCTGGGGGGTGAAAAAATAAGAACAGAAAGAAATTAAAAACAGAGAAGAAAAACCAGCCTTTTAAAGTGAGACAGATTGTATAAATATGGAAACACAGAAGAGGGCAGAGCATTCCACAGTTTGGCTGTGTGAGGAAAAAAGAGTTATTCTAGTGTGACTGACATCCACAGAGTCCTTTTATATACAGTAATACCCCGATTTACGCGGTCAATTGAACCCGCGGAGGTCCTCGTAAAACGAGAAACGCGTAAATGGAATAACAGAACATATGGGATTAATTGAAATAAAGACTGGGCTGACTCCCAAACTCCACTTTTTCAGACACAGTACCGACACAATACCTATGCTTTAGTAAAAATAACATCATAATTTTATGATGGTATGCACACACAATTAATATTTAAGAGAAATACAGTTGCCAGGGTAACGTCCATTCAATAGTGGACTCAACTCCCACCCCCCCCCCTCTTCCCGCTCGCTGACTCCTCCCTCTCTGAGAAATGTTTGGGTGAAAACACTAGATTTTAAGGTATAGTAATAAATAACACCTCAGACTAAAGTTAGGATAATATAATTGACATTGCTGGATTCCTTGCAAGACCAGGAATATTTTGAATATACACGTCATATATTTTGCACAAAAGATAACATATTTGCTCTGTGTAAACAAAATTCTTGCATTAGATCTAAAATTTGTATGTCGAATGCAAAATCCATGATGTATATATTCAAAATGATCATCATATTGTAAGAATTCCAGCAATGTAAATTATATTCTGGCCGGGTAATTTGTATGAATTTTATGAGCTAAAACAACTAACTTCAGTAAATAAAAAAATATACTTCACCTAGACACTATCTGTCAATCAAAATACCCCACCTCCGGCTCCCCCCCTCTTCCCACGCTCGCTGGGTCCCTCCCTCCCTACGCACACCCCCCACCTTCCCTCCATACTAGAGAAATGTTTGGGTTAAAACAGTATATTTACATTTTTAGTAATAAATAATACCTCAGACTTAAGTTAGGATAATATAATTGACATTGCTGGATTCCTTGCAAGACCAGGAATATTTTGAATATACATGTCATGTATTTTGCACAAAAGATAACATATTTACTCAGAGTAAACATTATATCTAAAATTTGTATGTCTAATGCAAAATCTATGATGTTTATATTCAAAATGATCATCATATTGTAAGAATTCCAGCAATGTAAATTATATTCTGGCCGGGAAATTTGTATGAATTTTATGAGCTAAAAAAAAATATATATATATTATACTTCACCGTGTATATGAGTAGATGAACCGCGTTAAGTGAAAGTTCGGTTCTGGCGAGGCACCGCGTATATGAGAAATTGCGTTAAGTGAAACCGCGTAAAGCGGAGTAATACTGTACTGTATACTGTTTTCTCCCAAACATTTCTGTGGTAGGGAGGGAAGGTGGGGGGGGTGGGGAGAGGGAGGGAGGGAGGGACTCAGCGATCATGGGAAGAGGGGGGGGGAAGCCGGAGGTGGGGTATTTTGATTGACAGATAGTATCTGGGTGATGAATATTTTTTTTATTTAGTGAAAATATTTGTTTTAGCTCATAAGATTCATACAAATTACCCGGCCAGAATATAATTTACATTGCTGGAATTCTTACAATATGATGATCATTTTGAATATAAACATCATGGATTTTGCATTAGACATACAAATTTTAGATCTAATGTAATAATTTGGTTTACACAAAGCAAATATTTTATCTTTTGTGCAAAATTTATGAAGTTTACATTCAAAATATTCCTTGACCTGCAATGAATCCAGAAATGTCAATTTTATTATCCTAACTTTAGTCTGAGGTATTATTTATTACTATACCTTAAAATCTAGTGTTTTCACCCAAGCATTTCTCAGAGAGGGAAGCGAGAGGGGGGGGGCCGGGGGGCGGGAGTTGAGTCCATTATTGAATGGACATTAACCTGGCGACTGTATTTCTCTTAAATATTAATTGTGTATGCATACCATCATAAAATGACGATGTTATTTTTACTACAACATAGGTATTGTGTCGGAAAAAGTGGAGTTTGGGGGTCTGGCCAGTCTCTATTGCAATTAATCCCATATGTTCTGTTGTTCACTTTTCGAGGTTTTTATTTTCCGCGGTACCCCGTGGGTTCAATTGACCACGTAAATCGGGGTACTACAGTATGTATATATATATATATATATATATATATATATATATATATATATATATATATATATATATATATATATATATATATATATATATATATATATATATATATATATATATATATATATATATATATATATATATTCAAATATATCATATATAATTGTGATATCCAGAAATTTCAGAGTAATTTCAAATGCCCCGCCATGAGTGATACTGAGCGTTCAAGGTCATCTGAGGGGAGGGAGCGCTGCCTGCTCGTAGCGAGAGACTGCGGAACTAGGCCTATATGATATTAAATGTAATTTACCGAATTAATAATGATGCGATTCATGAAGTTAAGGGACTATTATTGAATTTGAAATTATTATAGATCGTTTAGCAGTCTGAATAATGTTACGGGTGTCCCAAGGAGTTATTAGTTAGGCGGAAAATATATCACGTAGGCCCAAGCTAGCGCCTTGGGGAGACACGACGCTGGCTAGGCCAGTCCCGGAGAGCATTCACACAGACAAGACGTTCCGCGCGTCCATCAGAAATAGTCACGTGGCCTAGTCACCTGTGCTGCGCTATTGCAGTATAACAAGTAAGTCTCATTCGATCTCAGACAGGGTTAGATAGGGCAGTGATAAAGTAAACTAGAGCTAACAGTGAGTTCATTTCAGGGTTTCCGTCAGAACCCACTTGATTGGAGTTGATTGGAGTTGATTGGAGTTGATTGGAGTTGATTGGAGTTGACTGGAGTTGACCGGAGTTGACTGCGAGAGATTGACTGCCGTTGATGATTGAGGGTGGCGATTGTCGCCATTGGACCGATCAGTGTAGGCCTGTCACTGTTTAGCGGGGTAGCAAAGGATCTCTTGAGTGAACGAGTGCTCCCGACAACTAACACGACACGGGACCAGCATCAGCAGTGGGTGATCAGTTCTTACCACTCCGGTGCACAACCCCACATGTCCCGAGCAGCTAGTGAAACCCTCTTGCTAACGGGAAGCTAAAGTTTCTCTCAACTGCGCAAGGTCTGATTGGCTCACTCTCTTCCTGCCCATGGACGCACTGGGAGTGCACTGAGGCTATCTGAGTATATTAATGGTCACACACTGAGACCGTGAGTCTAGGACTCTAGGAGATACCTAGAGGAACATTTTATCTTCCTTATCACGGGTGTAGTTAACACCATTCCTCAGACTGATATTATCTTGACGTGTGTAGTTTAATATTTCTTAAATAATTTTGATAGTAGTGTTTTTTTTTAATGTTTGTGCCATTAAGTGGAACCAGAGTGATACTGTGATTTGATTCTTTTAATGCCTCTAATTCTTCATAATTCTGATCTCAGGTATAACCTTGTTCCCCAGAGCAGTGGTTAGGTTAGGTTAGGAAGTGTACACCTGTTGGGGTGCTATAATTTTGTTGAGTGATATTATTTTGCTGAAAGCCCTTAAGGCCTATTCATTGTGGAGTATTTAATTTCTTATTTTTTAGTACCATTTCCTAAGTGACTGATATTATTTTGGGAAAGCCTTAAGGCCTGTTCATATGTGCAATTAACATTTCTTAATACTTTAAATTTATTGTTGCCTGTGTTTCTAATAATTTCTATGTCATGTATAACTTTTATTCCCCAGAGTAGTGGTTAAAGTTTAAGTTAAGAGGTGCGCATATTGGTGTACCATTATTTGATTGTGTTTGTAGTGTTGGAGGGAATATAAGTGTCTAAATTTTACAGTGTGTCTCATTCATCCCAGTCACAGACGCTATCCTTCCACGGGTCACGGACAGTTCATTTTGTGTAGTAGATTTAAGTGTTCTTGTGCTGGTTCGGGATTTTTCTCAAAGGGGCGCTTCCACTGCCTTTACCATCTATTAAATTTTAATAAACCCCAAGTCAAGTGAGAAATTAAAGTCCAGCAAATTCCGACCGGTTACATATATATATATATATATATATATATATATATATATATATATATATATATATATATATATATATATATATATATATATATATATATATATATAATTATACCCATAGCAGCGGTCAATTGAACCCAGGGTCCCGCGTTAAGTGAAATCGCGTTAAGTGAACAACAGAACATATGGGATTAATTCCAATAGAAACCGGCCCGACCCCCAAACTCCACTTTTGAAGGCACATACCTATGTTGTAGTAAAAATAACATCTTAATTTTATGATGGTACATGCACAAT
>NW_024726162.1:0-30831 GCF_018991925.1 Homarus americanus | reverse complement strand
ACGAAGCAGGGGGCCTATAAGAATGATGGCGGCAATCGCCTAACGGGCGATTAACCGCGGTAGGGGCCATAAGAGTGAGTGGTGGCAAGCCTCACGGGCGATTAACGACGGTAGGGAAGCATAAGAATGAATGGCGGCGCAATCACCTTACGGGCGATTAACGGCGGCAGAGGGCGATAAGAATGAGCGGTGGCAACGCCTTTACGGCAATAACAGCGCCGGGGCCATAAAATGAGTGGCGGCAATCACCTTACGGGCGATTAACGGCGTCAGGGGCAATAAGAATGAGGGCGCAACGCCAAGGCGGGCGATTAATGGCGCAGGGGAATAAGAATGAGTGGCGGCAATCGCCTTACGGGCGATTAACGGCGGTAGGGGGCGATAAGAATCAGTTGCGCAACGCTTACGCGATTAACGGCGCAGGGGGACAATAAGAATGAGTGGCGGCAACGCCTTACGGGCGATTAACGGCGGTATGGGGGCGATATGAATGAGTGGCGACAACGCCTTGGCGGGCGATTAACGGCAGGGGACGATAAGAATGAGTGGCGCAATCGGCTGATGGGCGATTAATGGCGGCAGGAAGCCAATAAGAATGAGTGGCAGCAACGCTCACGGGCTATTAACGGCGGAGGGGGCGATAAGAATGAAGTGGCGCAATGGCCTTCACGGGCGTTTAACCGCGGCAAGGGGGCGATAAAGCGAGTGGCGAAACGCTTTTACGGGTGATTAACGGCGAAGGGCGATAAGAATGGCGGCAATCGCCTACGGCGATTAATGGCGCAAAGGCAATAAGAATGAGTGGCGGCAATTCCCTCACGGCGATTAACGGCGGCAGAGGGGGCGACAAGAATGAGTGGCGGCAATGGCTTCACGGGCGTTTAACGGCGCAGGGGTGATAAAAGTGAGTAGCAGCAACGCCTTTACGGGTGATTAACGGCGAAGGGGGGCGATAAGAATGTGGTGCAATCGCCTTACGGGCGATTAATGGCGGCAAGGGGAATAAGAATGAGCGCGGCAATCCCCACGGCCGATTAACGGGGGCGCGCAAGCGATATGAATGAATGGCGCAACGCTTACGGGCGATTAACGACGCAGGGGGCGATAAGAGTGAGTGGGCGCAACGCTCACTGGCATTAACGCACGCAGGGGGCTATAAGAATGAGTGCAATCGCCCACGGCGATTAACGCGCCAGGGGCAATGAGAATGAGGAGGCAACCCCATACGGACGATTAATGGCGCAGGAAGGCAATAAGAATGAGTAGCCGGAATCGCTTACGGGCGATTAACGGCTGCAGGGCGATAAGAATGAGTGGCGCAACCCACGGCCATTAACGCCAGGCAGGGCTATAAGAGTGGTGGCAACGCCTTACGCAAACTACTCAAAGGGGCAACAAGAATGAAGTGCAACCGCCATAGGGCGACAATGCCGCAGGAAGGCAATAAGAATGAGGCGCAACGCTACGGTTATTAACGGCGCCAGGAAGGCGATAAGAGTGAGTGGCGCAATCGCTCACGGCGATTAACGCCGCGCGGGGGCGAACGAATGAGTCGCAACGCCCACCGGCAATAAACCAAGCAGGAAGCGATAAGAATGAGTGGCGCAACGCCCACGGGCTACAACGGCGCCACAAAAAAGAATGAGCGGCCAACCCAACGGCCACTAACTGCGCGAAGGCAACAAGAATGAGTGTCGGAATCGCCTCACCGCCCATTAACCTGCAAATACAAGAGTAGCGGAGCCAATCGCCCACGGGCGATTAACCCGCACGGGCGAAAGAATGAGCGGCGCAACGCCTTACGGCGATTAACGCGGCAAGGGGAACAAGAATGAGTGCAATCGCCTTGCGGGCGATTAACGGCTGCAGGTTCGATAAGAATGAGTGGCAGCAACGCCTACGCGGCGAAAACGGCGCAGGAGGGCACAAGAATGAGCGGCGGCAAACGCCTTACGGGCGATTAACGGCAAGGGGCGATAAGAATGAGCGGCAGCACCGCTCACCATATTAACGGCGGCATGGGGGCGATAAGAATGAATGGCGGCAATCGCTATTCGGGCGATTAACGCCGCAGGAAGGCAATAAGAATGAGAAGCGGCAATCGCCTTACGGCTATTAACGGGGGTAGGGGGCGAAAGAATAGAGTGCGCAACGCTCACTTCAACAAAGGCAGGGGGGCAATAGAGTTTATGGCAGCAACGCTCAAGCGAGACTAACGACGCAGGAGGGCGATAAGAATGATGGCGCAACGCCCGGCGACAACGACGCAGGAGGGCGACAAGAATGAGGAGCAACGTCACATTAATGGCAGGAAGGCAATAAGAATGAGCAGTGCACCGCCGGCGATTAACGCGTAAAGTATAAGAATTGCGGCGGTGCAATGCTTCACGGGCGACACGGTTAAAGACAATAAGAATGAGTGGCGGCAACGCTCACGCTGATGCAACGGCAGGGGTCGAGGAATGAGTATGCAATCGCCTTTACGGGCGATGAATGAGAACGGGAGAGGCGGCAATCGCTGCTTGCGGGCGATTAATGGCGGCAATAAGAATGAGGTGTTAACGCTCTTTACGTCAATGCACCTGCGGTGAATGAGGTCAACCGGCCCGCAAGGACAAGTGCAGGAAGGCAATAAGAATGAGTAAGTCGGGAATCGCCTTACGGCGATTAACGGCAGTAAAATATGAAGAGCACCTACGTAGCCATCAACGCAGCAGGTAAATGCGCGAGCGGCGGCAAACGCGGGCGATGGAACGCGCGCACGGAAGATTGAATGAGTGGCGGCAATGCCTTCGCTTGATTAACACGGCAGAGGGCGCGAATAATGAGGCAACAACGTTATTCGGCTTATTAATGGCGGTAAGGCAATAGAAGAAGCGCAAATGCTTTACGGCGATGTTAACGCGAAGCTATAAGAATTGGTGGCGGCAATAATAATGCAGGGGACAAGAATGATAAGCGGCATCGCTCACGCCGGATGAAACGGCAGCAGATAAGAATGAAGATGCAACCTGCCTTTATAGGCGAGATTGACGCGCAGGGGCTGATAAATTGCGGCGGCAACGCCACGCAAGATTAACGCAGCAGGGAAGATAAGAATATACAATATTATCAATGCTGGCAAAGAAGAATGAGTGATAAGCTGCCCACGCGGCAGAAGAATGAGGTAAGCAATATTAATGGCGTAGAACAAAGAATGAGTATGTACTCACGAAGGGCTAATGTATGTAGAAGGTATTAATGAGCAAAGGTAACGTCTTTACGGGCAATGGTATGTATGGGGGCGAGTAAGAATGAGGCGTAACGCGAAGTATTAGCGTGAGTGTGGTGGGGGGCGATAAGAATGATATGCAACCTGCATGCAGGCGTGAATAAGAATGAGTGGGCGCAATCGCCTTTACGGCGACACGAAGGCGCAGGGGAATATGGATTGAGTAGTAAGCAAATGCTCACGGGCAGACAACGGCGGTAGGGGGCGATAAGAAATTAGGTGGCAGACAACGGGGACAATACACGAGTGGCGGCAACGCTCACGGCCGCCGAATACCCCGCGCAGGGGGGCGATATGAATGGGAGTGTATGCACCGGTTTGCGGGTTGATTAATGGCGCATAGGGGCACAAGAATGCGGCGGCAACGGGGTTTATGCGGGCGATTAATTCGCGTGGCAGGGAAAATAAGAATGAGTGGCAGCAACGCCTTTACGGGCAATTAACGGCGAAGTGATAAGACGAGGCGCCAACGCCTTTAAGGGGTGATTAATGGCGGCATAGGGCAATAAGAATGAGTGGCGGCAACGTTTTACGGGCGACATTAACGGCGCAGGGGGGGCGTATAAGAATGAGTATGCACCGCCTTTATAGGCGATACGGCGTACCGCCTTTATAGGCGACATCGGGCGTAGGGGGTCGATAAGAATCAAAAGCGTACCGCTCTTACGGAAGATGAACGGCGGCAGGGGGAAGGCGATAAGAATGAGTGGCGGCAATCACCTTACGTGGGCGATAAACGGTGGCAGGGGGCGATAAGAGTGAGTGGCAGCAATCGCCTTACGGGCGATTAACGGCGGCAGGGGGGCGATAAGAACAGTGGGTGGCAATCGCCCGGGCGATTAACGACGCAGGAGGCGATAAGAATGAGGCGGCAATCGCCGGCGATTAACGACGGCAGGAGGGCGATAATAATGAGTGATGCAACGCTATTCGGGCGATTAATGGCGGTGGTGGAAGGCAATAAGAATGAAAGCAGCGCAATCGCCTACGGCGATTAACGGCGTAGGGGGCGATAAGAATTTCTGGGTGGCGTAATGCTCTTTACGGGCGATTAACGGCGGCAGGGGGACACAGTAATGAGTGCGCCGGCAATCGCCTTGTACGCCGATTAACGGCAGCAGGGGGCGATAAGAATGAAAGCGGCGGCACCGCCTTTATAGGCGATTATCGGCGCAGGGGTCGATAAGAATCAGTGGCGGCAATCGCCTTATTACGGGTGATTAAAACAAGCAGGGGAAGGATAAGAATAAGTGGCGGGCAATCACCCACGGCGATTAACGGCGTAAAGAAAGAATGAGCGCTGCAAGCTGCCTTACGGCGTTTAACGCAAGTGCAGGAAGGCAATAAGAATGAGTGGCGGCAATCGCCACGGGTGATTAACGGCGGCAAGGGGCGATAGGAACAGTGGCAGCAACGCCTTTACGGGTGATTAACGGCGGCAGGGGGCGATAAGAATGAGTGGCGGCAATCGCCTGGCGAGCAATTACCAGCAGCAGGGGGGCGATAAGAACTGGTGGCGGCACGTTTTACGGGCGCTTAACGGCGGCAAGGCGATAAGAAGAGTAAATCACCTGGCGGGTTGAGCAAACAGGTGCAGGAAGTAGCAATCGCCTTACGGGCCATTGGCTGGCAGCAGGAAGGCGATAAGAATAGTGGCGGCAATCGCCTTTGACGGGCGATTAACCAAGTGCAGGGGGCGATAAGAATGAGTGGCGGCAATCGCCTTACGGGCGATTAACGGCGGCAAGGGGGAGATAAGAATGTAGGGCAGCAACCGCCTTAGTGGGCGATTAACGATGGTGGGGCGAAAAGAATGAGCGGCAGCAATCGCTATTCGGGCCATTAATGCGGCAGGAAGGCAATAAGAATGAAAGAAAGGCAACGCCTTACGGGCAATTAACGGCGGTGGGGCGATAAGAATGAGGCACCGCCTTTATGGGTGACACGGCGGCAGTGGGGCGATATGAACAGTGGCGGCAACGCCTTACGGGCGATTAATGGCGCTATGGGGGGGCACAAGAATGAGTGGCGCAATTGCCACGGGCTTATTAATGGCGCAGTGGGGCGATAAGAATGAGTGGCGGTAATCGCCTTTACGGGCGACAACGGCGGTACTGGCGAATGAGTGGCGGCAACGCCTTTACGGGCGATTAACGGCGGAAGAAGGAAGAATCAGTGCGGCAATCGGCTTATGGGCTTATTAATGGCGTGCAGGTAGGCAATAAGAATGAGAGGCAGCAACGCTTACGGGCAATTAACGGCGGTAGGGGGGGTGGCGAGAAATTATGGCGCCACCGCCTTGCGGGCGATTAATGGCGGTGAAGGCAATAAGAATGAGGTAAGCCGGGAATCGCCTTTGCGGCGATTAACGGCGGCAGGGGGGCGATAAGACTGAGTGGCGCAATTCTTACGGCGATTAACGGCGCAGGGGCTGGCAGAGAGTGAGTGGTGGCATCATTTTACGCAAGCCGATTAACGGCGCAGGGGGCAAGAATGGGGAGGGCAACGCTTCCAGGCGATTAACGGTGGCAGGGGACGATAAGACGAGTGGCGGTAATTCCGCTTGCGGGCGACAATGGCGAAGCAGGGGAATAAGAATGAGTGGGCGCAACGCCACGGGCGCATTAACGGCATGTAGGGGGCGACATAAGAACTGCGGGAGGCAACGCCATAACGGGCGTATTAATGGCGCAGGGGGGGGAATGCACAAGAATGTAGTGGCGCACGTTTCGCCGCGACACCGGCGTAGGGGAAGGCGAGAATCAGTGGCGGTACCGCCTTACGGCGACACGCGGCGGCAGGGGGACAAGAATGAGTGGCAGCACGTTTTACGAAGCGATGCTAACGCAGGGGGCATCGAGGGCGTAACGTAAGCTGGCGGGCGATTAATGGGCGTAGAAAGGGGCACAAGAATGAGTGACAGCAAATGCCGGCGGGCAATTAACGGCGGTAGGGCGATAAGAATGAAAAGTCAATCGCCTGGCGGGCGATTAATGGCGGCATAGGGCAATAAGAATGAAAGTGGCGTAACGCCTTTACGCGGCGATTAACGGCGGTGGGGTTTATAAGAATGAGTGGCGGCAATGGCCTCTTACGGGTGATTGCCAACGGCGGCAGGGGGGGCGACAAGAATGTGGTGGCGGCAACGCTCACGTGGCGACACGGCGTGCAGGAAGGCAATAAGAAGCGGAGGGCGGCAACGTTTTGATGGTTATTAACGGCGCGAAAGTGATGAGGGGAGGGAGGTAATCGCTCACGCCGACACGGCGTGCGTTAGGCGATATGAATGAGTGGCGTAACGCCACGGAAGCGACATTAACCCACGGCAGGCGATAAGAGTGAAAGGCGGGTAACGCTTACTGGCGATTAACGTAAGCAGGGGTAAAGGCAAGAAATGAAAGTGGCGCACGCTTACGCGATGAACGCAGGGGGGCGCCAAGAATGAAGTGCGCAATCGCCTTACGGGCTAATGGCGGCAGGAAGGCAATAAGAATGAGTGGCGGTAACGCCTTAATGGCGATTAACGGCAGCAGGGGGCTTATAAGTGAGTGGCGCAATTCCACGGCGCGACAACGGCGGCAGGGGGGCTATAAGAATGTGTGTGGTTGCAATCGGCTGCCGATTAACGGCGTGCAGGGGGCGATATAATGAGTGGCGTCAATCGCCACGGGCGATAACGGCAATGGGGCGATTGGGCGTGCAATCGCCTTTACGGCGACAACGCGCAGGGAGGCAATATGAATGAGTGGTGGCAATGCTCTTTACGGGCGATTAACGGCGGCAGGGGACGATAAGAATGAGTGGCGTGTAATCGCTTATGCGGCGATTAATGGCGGCATGAAGGCAATACGAATGAAAGCGGCGCAATCGCCTTACGGCAATTAACGGCAAAGGGTAGAACAGGCAACGCCTTATGTAAGGATAGCGGAGGCAAGGGGCGATAAGAATGAGTGATGGGCAATCGCCATTCGGCGATTAATGGCGTAGGGGAATAAGAATGAAGCAATCACCACGGTATGCATTAATGCATGCAGGTGAAGAAGAATGAGTGGGCGGAAACGCCTTGAAGCGGCGATTAACGGCGGAAGAATCAGTGGCGGCAACGCCTTTACGGGCGATGGTACCTGCGTGAAGGCAATAAGAATGAGGTGCACCGCTCTTTATGGGCGACACGGCGGCTAGGGCACAAGAATGAGTGGCGGCAACGTTTATGGGGGATTAATTGCGCAGGAAGGCAATAAGAATGAGTGGTGGGCACCGCTCTTACAGGCAACCAACGGCGGTGGGGGCGATAAGAATGAGTGGCGTCAATCGCTCTTGCGGGTGACAATGGCGCATAGCAATAAGAATGAGTGGCGCAACGCTCACGGCCGGCCAACGGCCGCAGGGGGCGATAAGAACAGTGAAGTGCAATCGCCTTCGGGCGATTAACGACGGCAGGAGGGCGATAAGAATGAGGACGGCAACGCCATTCGCGAAACGGCCAGGAAGGCACAAGAAAAGAGCAGCGGCACGGCTTACGGCGATTAACGGCGGTAGGGGGCTATAAGAATTGTGGCAAACGCTTACGGCTAATTAACGCAAGGCAGGGGGCGATAAGAATAGTGGCGGCAACCGCCTTATAGGCGACATCGCGCAGGGGCCGATAAGAATGAGTGGCGCAACGCCTTACGGGCAATAACGCGCAAAGGATAATAATGAGTGGCGGCAATCAACCACGGGCGACAACGCGCAGGGGCGAGAAGCAACGAGTGGCGGCCGCCTTACGCAAGCTAACGCGGCAGGAAGGCAACAAGAATGAGTAAGGCAACGCTACGGATTAACGCGCAAGGGGGCGACAAGAATGAAAGGGCAGCAACGTCGCTGAATAACGGCCGCAAGGGGCGATAAGACGAGTGGCAGCAATCGCCCACGGGTGATTAACGCAAAGCAAGAAAGATAACGAAACCCCAACAATTAACATGCAGGGGGGCGATAAGAATCAGTGGCGGCAATGCCTTACGGGCCCAACGGCGTAAAGGGCGATAAGAATGAGTGGGGGCACTACCTTATGGGCGATAAAACAGCGCAGGGGGGCTAAGATTGAGTGGCTGCAACGCTCACGCGCCGATTATTGCAGCAGGAAGGCGATAAGAATGAGTGGGCGTAATCGCTTTACGGCGATAACGGTGCGTAGGGGCGATAAGAATGAGTGGCGGCAACCGCCTCACGGGCTGATTAACGGCGCAAGGGGGAGATAAGAATGAGTGGCGCAAATTTCACGGGCGATTAACGGGCGCAGGAGGGGGCTATAAGAGTGAGTGGTGGCAACCGCCACGGACCGATTACCCAAGGCAGGGGGGCGATAAGAATGAGTGGCGCCAATCACCTTTACGGGCGACAACGGCGGCACGGGGCGATTCAGAAATAGGCGGCACCGCCTTACAGGCGATTAACGCGCAGGAGAGCATGAATGAAGTGGTATCGCCTTCCGGCGATTAACGGCGCAGGGGACTGGCACGAATGAGTGGCGTATCGCTTAAGGGCGACACGGCAGGTGAAGGCAATACGAATGAGCGGCGTATTGCCCACGCGGGCAATTAACGGCGGCAGGGGGGCGATAAGAATGAGTAGCGGCAATCGCCTTGCGGGCAATTAGCGGAGGCAGGGGGCGATAAGAATGAGTGGGCGCTATCGCTACCGGGCGATTAACGGCCAGGGGGGCAATAAGAATGAAGTGGCGGCAACGCCATACGGGCGATTAATGGCGGCAGGGGAAAGAATGAGTGGCGGCAACGCCTTTGCGGCGACACGCGTAAAGGCCATAAGAACTGGTGAGCAACGCTATACGGGCGAAACGCGCAGGGGGAGAATACAGTGGCGCACCGCCTTACGGGCGACAACGCGGGGGGGCGACAAGAATAGTGGCAGCACCGCTACGGGCTAATAACGGCCAGGGGATAAGAATGAGTGGTGCAACGCCACCGCCGATTAACGCGCGCGGGGCTATAAGAATGAGGCGCAACGCTTACGGACGACATTAACGACGCAGGGGAAGACAAGAATGAAGTGGCGGCAACGCCTTTAATGGCGATTAACGAAGCAGGGGGGAAGAATAGTGGCGTACCGCCTTACTGGCGAACAACGAGCAGGGGCTGGCAGAAACAGGGCGCAACCCTCACGGCGCGAACAACGGCCAGGGGGCCGCATAAGAATGAGTGGCGGCAACGCCTCACGCGCTATTAACCGCAGGGGCCATAAGAACGAGTGGCGCAACGCCTTACGGCGAACAACGGCGCAGGCTGGAAGGCCATAAGAATGAGTGGCGCAACGCCTTACGGCTAATAACGGCGCAGGGGCAATAAGAATGAGCGCAACGCACCGCGACAACGGCGCAGGGGCCATATAAGAATGAGCGGCGCAACGCTTACGGCGAAACGCGCAGGAGGCCAAAATGAAAGCCGCGCAACTTTTACGGGCAATTAACGCGCAGGGAGGCTATAAGAATGAGTAGCGCAATCGCCTTACGGGCAATTAACGCGGCAAAGGCGCAAGAATGAGTGGCGGCACCGCCACGGGCATATTAACGGCGTGAGGCTATAAGAACAGGAAGCAACGCCACGGGCGAATTAACGGCAGCAGGGGCAACAAGAATGAGTGCGGCGGTAACGCCGGCGATTAACGCGACAGGGGGCAATAAGAATGAGTGGCGCACGCCTTAATGCCGAATAACGGCAGCAGAGGACGATAAGAATGACGCAAACGCCACGAAAGCCAAACGGTGCAGGAGGCAATAAAGAATGAGGACAGCAATGCCTTTACGGGCAATTAACGCGCAGGGGAGGCGATAAGAATTTATCGGCGTCAACGCCTTACGGGCGATTAACGCAAGGGCGGCAGAATGAGAGGCGCAACGCCATGAGCGAATAACGGCGGCACGGGAACAGGCGAAAGAAAATGGAAGCAACGCTCACGTGCGATTAACGGCGCAGGGAGGCATAAGAACAGTGGCGCGCAACGCCACGCGACAAACGGCGCAGGAGGCCAAGAATGAGTGGCGCAATCGCCTCACGGGCGCAAACCCATCCAGGGGCCAAAGAAGAGTAGCAGCAACGCCACGGGCGAATAACGGCGCAAGGGGGCCATAAGAATGAGCGGCAACGCCTCACGGGCGATTAACGAATGGCGGCAGGAGGCGATAAGAATGAGTGGCGGCAACGCCTTACGGGCGATTAACGGCAGCAGGGAGGCGATAAGAATGAGTGGCGGCAACGCCTTTACGGCGATTAACGGCGGTAAAGCCATAAGAATGAGTGCAACGCTTCACGGGCGATTAACGGCGGGGGGCTAGAAGAATGGTGGCGCAACGCCTTTAACGGGCGATTAACGGCAGGGAGGCGATAAGAATGAGGCTGCAACGCTTTACGGGCGATTAACGGCGTGCAGGGGCAAGAATGAGTGGCGCACCGCCTCACGCGATTAACGGCGGCAGGGGGCCATAAGAATGAAAGAAGGCAATCGCCACGGGCGATTAACGCAAGCGCAGGGGGCGATAAGAATGAGTGGCGCAACGCCTTACGGGCGATTAACGCGGCGCAGGAGGGCCATAAGAATGAGTGGCGGCAACGCCTTACGGGCGATTAACGGCGGCAGGGGAGAGCCATAACAGTGGCCGCAACGCCTTACGGCGATTAACGGCAAGGGGCCATAAGAATGAGGGCGCACCGCCCACGGGCGATTAACGGCGGCAGGGCATGCGATAAGAGTGGCGCAACGCTTTACGGCGAAACAACGCGCAGGGAGGCCAGAGAATGAGTGGCGCAAACGCCTACGGCGAAACACAACGCGCAGGAGGCCAAGAATGAGTGGCGCAACGCTCACGGCGATTAACGGCGCATGAGCCATAAGAAGAGTATGCACCAACGACGATCAACGGCGCAGGGGCCATAAGAATGAGGATGCAACGTCCACGCGGCGATTAACGGCGGTAGGGGGGCCATAAGAATGAGCAAGGCAACGCTCACGGCCATTAACGCGCAGAAGCGCAAGAAGAATGCGGCGCAACGCCACGGGCGAATAACCGGCGGCAGGAGTAAGGCGATAAGAATGAGTGGCGGCAATCGCTTTACGGCAATTAACCAAGGTAGGGGCCATAAGAATAGTGGCGCAACGCTTCACGCGATAACGCGCAGGGGGCCATAAGAATGAGTGGCGCAATGCCTTACGGGCGAATAACGATGCAGGGGGCCATATAAGAATGAGGCGGTAACGCCTTACGGGCGAATAACGCGCAGGGGCCATAAGAATGAGTGGCGGCAACGCCTTCATGGCGATTAACGGCGCAGGGGCCATAAGAATGAGTGGCGCAACGCCTTTACGGCGATTAACGGCGCAGCAGGGGCCATAAGATTGAGGAAGCAACGCCGCTCACGGCGACAACGGCGGCAGGGGGCCATAAGAATGAGTGGCGGCAACGCTCACGGGCGATTAACGCGGCAGGGGGCGATAAGAATGAGGTGGCGGCAACGCCTACGCGACGATTAACGGCAGGGGGCTAAAGAATGAGTGGCGCAACACCTACGGGCGACAACGCCGCAAAAATAAGAATGAGTGGCGCAACGCCTTTCGCGGGCGATTAACGGCGCAGGGGGCCATAAGAATGAGTGGCGTAACGCCACGGGCGTATTAACGGCGCAGGAAGCTAAGAATGAGTGGCGCAACGCTTACGGCGAATTAAGCGTGCAGGGGGCCATAAGAATGAGTGGCGTGCACCGCTTAACGGCGATTAACGGCGGCAGGGGCCATAGAGAATGAGTAGGCAACGCCTACGGGCGATAACGGCGCAGGGGAAGGTAAGAATGAGTGGCGCATAACGCTTTACGGGCGATTAACGGTAAAGGATAAGAATGAGTGGCGCAACGCCTTTACGGGCGATTAACGCGCAGGGGCCATAAGAATGAGTGGCGGCAATGGGCTTACGGCGACACGGCGTAGGAGGCGATAAGAATGAGTGGCAACGTTTTACGGGCGATTAACGGCGGCAGGGGGCCATAAGAATGAGTGGCGTACCAGTTTTACGGGCGATTAACGGCGGCAGGGGGCTCGTAAGAATGAGTGGTGGCAACGCCTCTCACGGGCGATTAACGGCGGCAGGGGGCGATAAGAATGAGGTGGCGGCAACGCTTTACGGGCGATTAACGCATGCGAGGCGATATAAGAATGAGTGGCGCAATCGCCTACGGGCGATTAACGCCGCAGGGGGGCTATAAGAATGAGTAGCAACGCCACGGGCGAATAACGGCGTGCAGGGAGGCCATAAGAATGAAAGTGGCGCAATGCTCACGGCGATTAACGCAGGGAGCCATAAGAATGAAGTGGGCGGCAACGCCACGGCGATTAACGCGCAGGAGGCCATAAGAATGAGTGGCGTAACGCCTTACGGGCGATTAACGGCGCAGGGGGCCATAAGAATGAGTGGCGTAACGTTTTACGGCGAATAACCAAGGCAAAGATAAGAATGAGTGGCGGCAATCGCCCACGGGCGAATAACGGCGCAGGGAGCAAAACGGCGGCACCGCCACGCAACCATTAACGCGCAGGGGGCCGGAGAAGACGAAGGCCAACGCTACGCAAAACAAAGCGGGAGGCTATGAAGAATGAGTGGCGCAACGCTTACGGGCGCATTAACGGCGCAGGAGGCCACAAGAATGGAGCGGCAACGCTTACGGTTACTACGCGCAGGGGCCATAAGAATGAAGGTGAGCAAAACGCTACGGCAATTAACGCGCAGGGGGGCCATAAGAATGAGTGGCGTAACGCTTTACGGGCGAATAACGCAGGCAGGGGGGATATAAGAATGGAGTGGCGGCAACGTCGGCCGGCGCAATAACGGCGGCAGGGGCTATAAGAATGAGTGGCGCAACGCTCACGGCGAATGAACGCCGCAGTGGGGCTCAATAAGAATGAGTGGCGGCAACGCTTGGCGATTAACGGCGGCAGAGGCCAAGAATGAGGAGGCACCGTTTTACGGGCGATTAACGGCAGGGGGGCCACAAGAATTGCGGCGAAACGCCACGGGCGAACAACGGCGCAGGGAGGCTATAAGAATGAGGCGTAACGCCTTACGGGCGAAAAATGCGCAGGGGGGCCGAAGAATGAGTGGCGGTAACGCCTACCGGCGATACCGTGCGGCGAGGCGGCGATGAATGAGTGGCGTAATCGCCTTACGGCGATTAACGCCAGGAGGCTGGCAAGAATTGGCGCAGCAACGCCTGACGGGCGATAACCGCAGGGGGCATAAGAATGAGTGGCGGCAACGCTTACGGGCGATTAACGGCGGCAGGCAAGATGCAAGAATGAGTGGCGCAACGCCTACGGGCGCAATAACGGCGCAGGGGGCGAAGAATGGTGGCGTAACGCCACGGGCGATTAAACGCGGCAGGGGAGGCGATAAGAATGAGTGCAGTCGCCACGCAGTTATTAACGGTGAGGCCATAAGAAGAGTGGCGGCAACGTTTTGCCAGCGATTAACGGCGCAGTGAGGCTTAAGCAAGAATGAGCGGGCAACGCCTTTACGGGCGAACGCGCAGGAGGCCATAAGAATGAGTGGCGGTAACGCCACGGGCGACAACTGCAGGAGGCTATAAGAATGAGTGGCGTGCAATCGCCTTACGGGCGATTAACGGCGCAGGGGCTAAGAATGAAAGTGGCGGCAACGCTTACGGGCGATTAACGCGCGCAGGGGGGCTATAAGAATAGTGGCGCAACGCCTTACGGGCTATAACGCGCAGGGGGCCGTGAAAGTATGCACGAATGACGGCGATCACCGCGTTACGGGGGACTATGAACAGGCCAAACAGGCACACGGCGTAGGGGCCATAAGAATGAGTGGCGGCACGCTTTACGGCGAAACCGCAGGAGGCCATAAGAATGTGGGCGTAACGCTTTACGGCGATAACGGCGGCAGGGGGCTAAGAATGAGTGGCGGCAACGCTCACGGGCGACAACGCTGCAGAAAGCCATAAGAATGAGTATGCAACGCCTTAAGGGCGATTAACGCGCAGGGGGCCATAAGAATGAGTGGCGCAACGCCTTACGGGCTATTAACGCGCAGGGGGGCCATAAGAATGAGTGGCGCAATCTCTTTACGGGCGAATAACGCGCAGGGAGGCCATAAGACGAGTGGCGGCACGCTTTACGGGCGATTAACGCGCAGGGGGCCATAAGAATAGTGGCGTAACGCCTTACGGCGACAACGCGCAGGGGGCCATAAGAATGAGTGGCGGCAACGCTTGACGGCGAAACGCGCAGGGACAACAAGAATGAGTGGGCGGCAACGCTTACGGGCGACACGCGTAGGGGGGCTATAAGAATGTGGCGTAACGCTTTACGGGCGTATTAACGCGCAGCAGGGGCATAAGAATGAGTGGCGCAACGCCTTACGGATAACGGCGGCAGGGAGAAGGAGCAAGAATGAGTGGCGCAACGCCTTTACGGGCTTATTAACCCAGAGGGGCCATAAGAATGAGTGGCGCAACGCCACGGCGATTAACGCAGGAGGCCATAAGAATGAGCGGGCAATCGCCTTACGGGCGATGCAGGGGGGAAGGAAGGGAAGAATGAGGCGCAACGCTTACGGCGATTAACGGCGGGGGGAGGCAGATAAGAATGAGTGGCGTAACGCTTAACGGCGAAACGGCGCAGGGGGCTAGAAGAATGAAAGGCAACGCCGTCAGCGATTAACGGCGGCAGGGGGCCATAAGAATGAGGCGGCACGCTTACGGGCGATTAACGGCGGCAGGAAGCTATAAGAATGAGTGGCGTAACGCTTTACGGGCGATTAACGGCGGCAGGGGAGGCCATAAGAATGAGGAGGCAACGCTTTACGGGCGATTAACGGCGCAGGGGGGCCATAAGAATGAGTGACGCAACGCCCACGGCGACACCCATGCAGGAGGCCATAAGAATGAGTGGCGGCAACGCCCACGGCGACAACGGCGCAGGAGGCGATAAGAATGAGTGGCGGCAACGCCCACGGGCGATTAACGGGCGCAGGGGGGCCAGGGCACGAGTGGCGCAACGCCCACGGGCGACACCGGCGTGCAGGAGGCCATAAGAATGAGTGGCGCAACGCCTACGGGCCTATTAACGCGCAGGGGCCATAAGAATCAGTGGCGGCAACGCCTACGGGCGATTAACGGCGTAGGGGGGCTACAGAATGAGTGGCGGCAACGCTTTACGGCGACACAACGCAAGGTGGGGGCCATAAGAATGAGTACGCAATCGCCCACGGGCGAATAACGGCGGCAGGGAGGATAAGAATGAGTGAGCGAACCGCCTCACGGGCGATTAACCGGCAGGGGGGCCGCGAAGAATGAGTGGCGCAACGCCTGCCGGCGATTAACGGCGGCAGGGGGCCATAAGAATGAGTGGCGCAATCGCCTTACGGGCGATTAACGGCGGCAGGGGGCCATAAGAATGAGTGGCGGCAACGCTCTACGGGCGATTAACGGCGCAGGGAGGCCATAAGAATGAGTGGCGGCAATCGCCTTAACGGGCGAATAACGGCGCAGGGGAGGCCATAAGAACAGTGGCGGCAATCGCCTTACGGCGATTAACGGCGGCACAGGGCCATAAGAATGAGTGGCGGCAACGCCTTACGGGCGATTAACGGCGGCAGGGAGGCCATAAGAATGAGTGGCGTAACGTTTGACGGGCGATAACGCGGCAGGAGGGCTATAAGAATGAGTGGCGCAACGCTCTTACGGGCGATTAACGGCGGCAGGGTGGCGATAAGAATAGTGGCGCAACGCTTGCCGGCGATTAACGCGGCAGGGAGGCTATAAGAATGAGTGGCGTAATGCTTACGGGCGATTAACGGCGGCAGGGGGGCCATAAGAATGGGCGGCAACGCTTTACGGGCGATTAACGGCGCAGGGGGCAATAAGAATGAGTGGCTGCAACGCCCCGGGCGATTAACGGCGCAGGGGCCATAAGAACGAGTGGCGCAACCGCCCACGGCGATTAACGGCGGCAGGGAGGCCATAAGAAGAGTGGCGGCAATCGCCTTATGGGCGATTAACGCGCAGGAGGCCATAAGAATGAGTGGCGCAACGCCTACGGGCGCATTAACGCGGCAGGGGGCCATAAGAATGAGTGGCGGCAATCGCCTTACGGGCGATTAACGCGGCAGGGAGGCCATAAGAATGAGTGGCGGCACCGCCTTACGGGCGACAACGGCGCAGGAGGCCATAAGAATGAGTGGCGCAACGCCTCACGGGCTATTAACCGCAGGAGGCCATAAGAATGAGTGGCGGCAACGCTTCACGGCGACATTAACGCGCAGCAGGAGGCAATAAGAATGAGTGGCGGCAACGCTATAACGGCGATTAACGGCGGCAGGGGGGCGATAAGAATGAGGCGGCAACGCCTTTACGGGCGATTAACGGCGGCAGTGAGGCGAATAAGAATGAGTGGCGGCAACGCCTTTACGGGCGATTAACGCGGCAGGGGGGCCATAAGAATGAGTGGCGCAACGCTTACGGGCGATTAAACGGCGCAGGGGCGATAAGAATCAGGGCGACAACGCCCACGGGCGATTACGGCGGCAGGGGGGCGATAAGAATGAGTGGCGGCAATCGCCTTACGGGCGATTAACGGCGGCAGGGGGGCCATAAGAATGAGTGGCGCAACGCCCACGGGCGATAACGGCGGCAGGGGCCATAAGAATGAGTGGCGGCAATCGCCCCACGGGCGATTAACAAGCGCAGCAGAGGCCATAAGAATGAGTGGCGCAACGCCCACGGGCGATTAACGGCAGGGGGGCCATAAGAATGAAAGTGGCGGCAACGCCTTACGGGCCATTAACGGCGCAGGGGCCATAAGAACGAGTGGCGGCAACGCCTTACGGGCGATTAACGCGCAGGGGCGATAAGAAAGTGGCGCACGCCGCTACGGGCGATTAACGGCGGTGAGGCGATAAGAATGAGTGGCGGCAATCGCCTTACGGGCGATTAACGCGCAGCAGGGGGGCCATAAGAATGAGTAGGCAATCGCTCACGGGCGATTAACGGCGGCAGGGGGCTATAAGAATGAGTGGCGGCAACGCCTTACGGGCGATTAACGGCGGGTAGGGGGGCCATAAGAATGAGTGGCGGCAATCGCCTTACGGGCGATTAACGGCGGCAGGGAGGCCATAAGAATGAGTGGCGCAATCGCCTCACGGGCGATTAACGCGGCAGGGGGCCATAAGAATGAGTGGCGTATTAACGGCGGCGCGGGGCCCATAAGAATGAGTGGCGCAATCGCCACGGGCGATTAAATGCGGCAGGGCGCCGGCAATGAAAGTGGCGCAATCGCCTTACGGGCGATTAACGGCGGCAGGGGCCATAAGAATGAGTGGCGGCAACGCCTTACGGCGATTAACGGCGGCAGGAAGCCCACAAGAATGAGTGGCGGCAACGGCCACGGGCGCATTAACGGCGGCAGGGGTGCCGCAAGAATGAGTGGCGCAATCGCCTACGTGGCGACAACGCAGGGGGGCTATGAATGAGTGGCGGCAACGTCTTTACGGGCGATTAACGGCGGCAGGTGGCGCTAAGAATGAGTGGCGGCAACGCCTAACGGCGATTAACGGCACGGGAGGCCGATAAGAATGAGTGGCGCAACGCCTCACGGCGACAACGGCGGCAGGGGGCCATAAGAATGAGTGGCGGCAACGCCTTACGGCGATTAACGGCGCACAGGGGCCATAAGAATGAGGCGGCAACGCCTACGGGCGATTAACGGCGGCAGGGAGGCCATAAGAAAGTGGCGCAACGCTTTACGGGCGATTAACGGCGTGCAGGAGGGCCATAAGAATGAGTGGCGTGCAACGCTTACGTGGCGACGCGCGCAGGGAGGCGATAAGAATGAGGGCGGGCCACCGCCTTTGACGGGCGATTAACGGCGGCAGGGAGGCCATAAGAATGAGGGCGCAACGCCACGGGCGACACCGGCAGGGGGCCATAAGAATGAGTGGCGGCAACGCCTTTACAGGCGACACCGGCAGGGAGGCCAAGAATGAGTGGCAGCAACGCTCACGGGCGATTAACGCGCAGGGGGCCATAAGAATGAGTGGCGGCAACGCCACGGCGATTAACGGCGCAGGAGGCCTATAAGAATGAGCGGGCGGCAACGCCTTAACGGCGACACCACGGCAGGAGGCATAAGAATGAGTGGGCGCAACGCCACGGCGCGCATTAACGGCGCAGGGGGCTTAAGGGCAACGAGTAGGCAATCGCCTTTACGGGCGATTAACGCGCAGGAGGCCATAAGAATGAGGGCGCAACGCCTCACGGGCAATAAACCCGCAGGAGGCCATAAGAATGAGTGGCGGCAACGCCTTACGGCGATTAACGGCGGCAGGAGGCGATAAGAATGAGTGGCGCAACGCCACGGCGATTAACGCGCAGGGAGGCAATATGGCGGCAACGCTACACGGCGACAACGCAGTGCAGGGGGCGATAAAGAATGAGTGGCGCAACGCCTTACGGGCGATGCTAACGGCGGCAGGGAGGCGACATAAGAATGAGTGGCGCGCAACGCTTCACGGCGACAATAACGGCGGCAGGGGGCTATAAGAATGAGTGGCGGCAATCGCCCACGGCGACATTAACGGCGGCAGGGGGCTATAAGAATAGTGGCGACAACGCTTACGCGGCGATTAACGCGGCAGGGAAGGCAGACGAGAATGGCAGGCGGCAACGCTTTACGGGCGATTAACGGCGGAGGGGAGGCAATAAGAATGAGTGGCGTGCAATCGCTCACGGCGACAACGGCGGCAGGGAGGCCATACAATTAGTGGCGCAACGCCACGGGCGATTAACCGCGGCAGGGGGGGCTATAAGAATGAGTGGCGTAACGCCTTACGGCGACAACGGCGCAGGGGGCCATAGAATGAAGTACGCAATCGCCCTTACGGGCGACAACGGCAGGGGGCTATAAGAATTAGTGGCGCAACGCCTAATACGGGCGACAACGCAGCAGGGGGCCATAAGAATGAAAGTGGCGTAACGCCTACGATGCATTAACGGCGGCAGGGGGCGCATAAGAATGAAGGCGTAACGCCTTACGGGCGAATAACGGCGGCAGGGGCGATAAGAATGAGTGGCGGCAACGCTCACGGGCGATTAACGGCGCAGGGGGCCAAAAAGAGTGGCGTAACGCTTCTACGGGCGATAACGCGTGAGGGCCCATAAGAATGAGTGGCGGCAACGCTCACGGGCGATTAACGCGGCAGGGGGGCCATAAGAATGAGTGGGCGGCAACGCTTTACGGGCGATCAACGGCGGCAGGGGGGGCTATAAGAATGAGTGGCGCAACGCCTTACGGGCGATTAACGGCGGGCGCTGGGGCTCATAAGAATGAGTGGCGCAACGCTTTACGGGCGATTAACGGCGGCAGGGGAGGCCATAAGAATGAGTGGCGTAACGCCTTACGGGCGATTAAGAGCAGGGGGCTATAAGAATGAGTGGCGCAACGCCTTTACGGGCGAATAACGGGCGTGCAGGGGAAGCAAAATGAGTGGCGGCAACGCCTTACGGCGACAACGGGCGCAGGGGGCCATAAGAATGAGTGGCGCAACGCCTTACGGGCGACAACGCGGCAGGGGGGCCATAAGAATGAGTAGGCGAACGCTTTACGGGCGACAACGGCGCGGTGACCATAAGAATGAGTGGCGTAACGCTACGGGCTATTAACGCGGCAGGGAGGCTATAAGAATGAGTAGGCACGCTTCGGGCGATTAACGCGGCAGGGAGGCCATAAGAATGAAAGGCGCAATGCCCACGTGGCGACAACGGCAAGCAGGGGCCATAAGAATGAGTGGCCGCAATCGCCTTACGGCGATTAACCAGGGGGGCCATAAGGGAAGAATGAAAGCGAACCACGGGCGATTAACGGCAGCAGGGGGCCATAAGAATGATGGCGGCAACGCCACGGGCGAACAAGCGCAGGAGGGGCTAAGAATGAGTGGCGCAACGCTTTACGGGCGATTAACGGCGCAGGGGCCGCGGTAATGAGGGCGTAACGCCTTACAGGCGACAACGGCGGTAGGGGGCTATAAGAATGAGTGGCGGCAACGCTTGCCGACAACGGCGGCACGGGGGCGATAAGAATGAGTGGCGCACCGCCTTATACGGCGTAACAACGCGCAGGGGAGGCAATAAGAATGAGTGGCGGCAACGCCTTACGGGCGGCTAACGGCGGCAGGGGGGGCAAGAATGAGTGGCGCAACGCTTTACGGGCGATTAACGGCGCAGGGGGGTAAGAATGAGGCGCAACGCTTTACCGGCTAACACCACGCAGGGGGAGGCCATAAGAATGAAAGTGGCGGCAATCTTAATACGGCGACACCAAGTGCAGGGGGGCCATAAGAATGAGTGGCGGCAATCTTACGGGCGGGTAACCAGCGGCAGGGGGCCATGAAGAATAGTGGCGGCAATGCCTAATGCGATTAACGGGTGGGGGGCCAAGAATAGTGGGCGTGCAACGTCTTACCGGCGACAACGGCGGCAGGGGCCATGGAGTATGCAATGCCACGAAGAACAACGGTGCACGGGGCCATAAGAATAGTATGCACACCCCACGGGCATTAACGGCAGCAGGGGCAGGCAAGAATGGTGGCAACGTAATGGCGATTAACGGCAGCAGTGAGGCCCATAAGAAACAGGCGCAACGCCTTACGGCGAACAACAGCAGGAGGCAATGAGTATGCACGCCTTACGGCGATTAACTGCACGGGGCCATAAGAATGAGTGGCGCAACGCTTACGGGCGACACAACGGCGGCAGGAGGCTAAGAATGAGGCGGCGCAACGACTGGCGATTAACGCCGCAGGGGCCATAAGAATGAGTGGCAACGCCACGGGCGAACAACGCGCAGGGAGGCCATAAGAATGAGGGCGTAAACGCCCACGGATATTAACGGCGACAGTGGGGCTATAAGAATGAAAGGCGGCAACGCCTACGGGCGATTAACGGCAGCAGGGGGGCCACAAGAATGAGGCGTAAATGCAATACGGGCGATTAACGGCGGGGGGCTATAGAATGAAAAGGCAACGCTTACGGGCGATTAAATGCGCAGGGGGCCAAGAATGAGTGGCGTAACGCTCACGGCCAACGCAGCAGGAGGATATGAATGAAGCAACGCTGGCGACAACGACGCAGGGGGGCCCACAAGAATGAAAGCGGCAACGCCTTACGGGCGATTAACCGCAGGGGGCTATAAGAATGAACTGGCGTCAACGCCCCACGGGCGAATAACGGCAGCAGGGAGGCCACAAGAATGAGTGGCGGCAACGCCCACGGGCATTAACGCGGCAGGGGGCCATAAGAATGAGTGCGGCGCAACGCCTTACGCGATTAACGGCAGGGGGCCATAAGAATGAGTGGCGCAACGCCTAACACGGCGACAACGGCAAAGGAGGCGGCAACGCCACGCAAAGCACGGCCTGCGCAGGGGGCATAAGAATGAGTGGCGCAACGCACTGCCAACAACCGCAAAGTGGCCACAAGAATGAGGCAGCAACGCTCACGGCGACAACGGGCGGCAGGAGGCCATAAGAATGAGTGGGCGGCAACGCCTTTACGGGCGATTAACGGCGCAGTGGGGGCTTAAGGTTAGCCCGAGCGCGCAATCGCCTTACGGGCGATTAACGGCAGGTGAGACCATAAGAATGAGTGGCGCAACGCCACGGCGACAACGCGTGCAGGGAGGCGATAAGAATGAGTGGCGGCAACGCCTTACGGGCGACACCTGCGTGAGCTATAAGAATGAGCGGCCAATCGCCTTGCCGGAAGACAACGGCGGCAGGGGAGTGCTATAAGAATGGTGGCGCAACGCTCGCTGGCGATTAACGGCGTAGGGGAGGCTATGAGAATAAGCAACCGCCGGCGACAACGCGGCAGGGGGCCATAAAGAATGAGTGGCGGCAACGTTTTAGCGGGCGGACAACGGCGGCAGGGGAGGCGATAAGAATGAGTGAAAAGCAACGCCTTTACGGGCGATTAACGGCGCAGGGAGGCGATAAGAATGAGTATGGCAACGCTTTTACGGGTTACTAACGGCAGGGGGGCCATAACAGCTTTTCTTCACTGGCGCACCGCCTTACGGGCGGATTAACGGCAGTAGTGAGCCGAAGAATGAGTGGGCGGCAATCGCTCATGGGCGATTAACGGCGTGCAGGGGGGCCATAAGAATGCGCGTACCGCCTACGGCGGACACGGCGGTAGGGGGGGCCATAAGAATGAGTGCCGGCAACCGCCTGGACGTGGCGACAACGGCGGCAGGGGGGCGAGCAAGAATGAGTGGCGTACCGCCTTTACGGGCGAATAACGCGGCAGGGGAGGCGATAAGAATAGTGGCGGCAACGCTTTACGGCGATAACGGGCGCAGGGGGGGGGCTATAAGAATGAGTGGCGTGTAACGCTTACGGCGCAGTAACGCGGGGGGCTTGCGATTTAGTGGCGGCAATCGCCTGACGGGCGATTAACGGCGCAGGGGGCCGCTATAAGAATGGCGCATTAACGGCGCAGGGGCCAGTAAGAATGAGTGGCGGCACCGCCTGATGGGCGAATAACGGCGGCAGGGGGCCATAAGAATGAGTGGCGTGCAACGCTTTACGGGCGAGATTAACGGCGCGGTGGGGGCCATAAGAATGAGTGGCGGCAACGCTTTACGGGCGACAACGGCGCAGGGGGCCAGAATATGCGCACTGCCCACGGGCGACACCTGCGGCACGGCGGCGCGAGTGGCGGCAACGCTTTACGGGCCACCGCGGCAGGAGGCGATAAGAATGAGTGGCGGCAACGTTTTACGGGCGATTAACGGCGGCAGGGAGGCTATAAGAATAGTGGGCGCAATCGCCTTACGGGCGATTAACGGCGTGCAGGGGGCTATAAGAACAGTGGCGGCAACGTTTTACGGCGACAACGGCGGTAGGGGGGCTTATATATCGAGTGCTGCACCGCTCGCGGGCGATTAACGGCGGCAGGGGCGATAAGAATGAGTGGCGTAACGCCTTTACGGGCGGTCAACGCGTGGTGGCGATACCGAGTGGCGGCAATCGCTCACGGACGATTAAACGGCGCAGCAGGGGGGCCATAAGAATGAGTGGCGGCAACGCCTGGCAGGCGACAACGGCAGTAGGGGGGGCTATAAGAATGAGTGGCGCAACGCCTTTACGGCGACACGGCAGCAGGGGGCGATAAGAATGAGTGGCGGTAACGCTTCTTTACGGGCGTAATAACGGCGGCAGGGAGGCGAAGAATGAGTGGCGGCAACGTTTACGGGCGACGCTAACGCGGCAGGGGGGCTATAAGAATGAAAGGGCGTAACGTTTTACGGGCGACAACAGCGCAGGGGGAATGGTGGGCATTTGGTGGCGCACCGCTCACGGGCGATTAACGCGCAGGAGTCATGAAATGAGGCGGCAATGTCACGGGCAATGGAATGCAGGGAGGCCATAAGAATGAGTGGCAAGGCTCACGCGATTAACGGCGGCAGGGGGGGGCCATAAGAATGAGTGGCGGTACCTGCCTCTTTACGGCGATTAACGCAGGGAGGCGATAAGAATGAGTGGGAGCAATCGCCACGGGCGATTAACGGGCAGCAGGGAGGCGATAAGAATGAGTGGCGGCAACGTTTGGCGGGCGATTAATGGCGGCAGGGGGCCATAAGAATAGTGGCGCACCGTTTACGGGCGATAACGGCGGCAGGGAGCTGGCAAGAATGAGTGGGCGTACCGCCTTACGGGCGACACGGCGCAGGGGGCTATAAGAATGAGTGGCGGTAACGTTTTACGGGCGATTAACGGCGGTAGGGGGGCTATAATGAAAAGTGCACGCTTACGGGCGACAACGCGGCAGGGGGCGATAAGAATGAGTGGCGTAACGTTTACGGGCAAATAACGGCGGCAGGGAGGCGATAAGAATGAGGTGGCGTAACGTTTTACGGGCGATTAACGGCGGCAGGGGGCTTACAAGAATGAAAGTGGCGCAATCGCCTTGACGGGCGATTAACGGCGGTAGGGGGGCCAAGAATGAGTGGCGGCACCGCCACGGGCGACACCAGCGGCAGGGGCCATAAGCAATGAGTGGCGCACGCCTTTACGGGCGATTAACGGCGGCAGGGGGCCATAAGAATGAGTGGGGAAGTGTAACGTTTACGGGCGAAAAACGGCGGCAGGGGGGGCCATAAGAATAGTGGCGGGCACGCTTTACGGGCGATTAACGCGGCAGGGGGCCAGCGGGCGAATGAGTGGCGGCAACGCTCACGGGCGATTAACGGCGGCAGGGGGCCATAAGAATGTAGTGGCGCAACGCTTTTACGAAGCGATTAACGGCAGGGGCCATAAGAATGAGTGGCGGGTATTTCGCTTTACGGGCGATTAACGGCGGCAGGGAGGCGATAAGGAATGAAGTGGCGCAATCGCTCACGTGGCGATTAACGGCGCGGGGAGGCGACATAAGACCAGTGGCGCAATCGCCTTACGGGCGATTAATGGCAGCAGGGGGCCATAAGAATGAGTGGCGGCAACGCTTTACGGGCGATTAACGGCGGCAGGGAGGCTATAAGAATGAGTGGCGGCAATCGCCTACGGGCGATTAACGGCGGCAGGGGGCCGGGTAATGGTGGGCGGCACGCTTTACGGGCGACACGGCGGTAGGGGGGCTATAAGAATGAGTGGCGGGCAACGCTTTACGGGCGACAACGGCGTGCAGGGGGCGATAAAGAATGATGGCGGCAATCGCCGCGGGCAAATAACGGCGGCAGGAGGCGATAAGAATGAGTGGCGGGCAACGCTCTTACGGGCGACAACGGCGGCAGGGGGCCATAAGAATGAAAGGCGCAATCGCCTTTACGGGCGATTAACGGCGTAGGGGGGCCATAAGAATGAAGTGATGCAATCGCCTTTACGGGCGATTAATCTAAGTAAACAAGAATGAGTGGCGGGCAACGCTCATGGGCGATTAACGGGCGCAGGGGGGCCATAAGAATGAGTGACGCAACGCCTTACCGAAAAAACAGGCAGGGAAGGCCATAAGAATGAAGCGCAACGCCACGGGCGACAACGGCGCATGAGTGCCATAAGAATGAGTGGCGCAACGCCTTAACGCGACACGGCGGCATAAACATAAGAATAGTTATGCCAGCGAAACGGCGGCAGGGGGGCCAAGAATAGTGGCGTAACGCTTACGGCGATAACCGTGCAGGGGGCTATAAGAATGAAAAGTGCAATTGCTCTTTGCGGCGACACGGCGACAGGGCGACAAGAATGAGTGGCGGCAACGCTCTTTACGGCGAATAACGGCGACAGGGGGCGATAAGAATAGTGGCGGCAACGCTCACGAGCGAATAACGGCGCAGGGGGCCACAAGAATGAGTGGCAACGCCTCACGGGCGACAACGGCGCAAAGGGGGCGATAAGAATGAGTGGCGTAAACGCTTTACGGAAGAATAACGCGCAGGGAGGCGACAAGAATGAAAGGGCGCAACGCTTTACGGCGACACGGCAAATATGGCAAGAATGAGTGGCGCAACGCTTACGGGCGTATTAACGGTGCAGGGGGCCATAAGAATGAGTGGCGTAACGTTTCACGGGCGATAACGGCGGCAGGGAGGCCATAAGAATAAAGGGCGTAACGTTTAATACGCACAACGGCGTAGTGAGTGCTATAAGAATAGTGGCGTAACGCTTACGGCGACAACGGCAGGGGGCCAAGGAAGAATGAGGGATGCAACGCCCACCGGCGATTAACGGCGCAGGAGACGATAAGAATAAGTGGCGGCAACGCCACGGGCGATCAACTGCGGCAGAGGCCATAAGAATGAAAGTACGCAACGCTTTACGGCTATTAACGGCGTGCAGGAGGCCACAAGAATAGTGGCGGCAACGCTACGGCAAACGGGCAGGGGGGCCATAAGAATGAGGCGGCAACTCTTCACGGCGAAACGGCGCAGGGAGGCGATAAGAAATGAGAGCGCACGTTTACGCGCGATAACGCGCAGGGAGGCGATAAGACTGAAAGGCCGCAACGCTTATGGCGACAACGGCAGCAGGGGGCTAAGAATAGTGGCGGCAATGCCACGGCGAAACGGCGCAGAGGCTATAAGAATGGTGGCGTAACGCTTTACGGGCGACAAGGCAGGGGGCCATAAGACGAGTGGCGGCAACGCCCACGGGCACAATAACGCGTAGGGGGCCATAAGAATGAGAAGCGCAACGCCTCAGGCGATTAACGCAAGCAGGGGGCGAATAAGAATGAGTGATGCAATGCCTTACGGCGAACAAGGCGGCAGAGGCGATAAGAATAGTGCGTGCAATTCACAAGCTATTAACGGCGGCAAGGGGGGCCATAAGAATGAGTGGCGCAACGCTTACGGGCGATAACGCGGAGGGGGGCAAAGAATAGTGGCGGTAACGCCTACGGCGACAAAACGGTGCAGAGGCCATAAGAATGAGTGGCGGCAACGCTTACGGCCAATTAACGCGCAGGGAGGCCATAAGAATGGTAAGCAACGCTTACGGGCTATTAACGCGCAGGGGGCCATAATAAGAGGGCGTCAACGCCTTACGGGCTATTAACCAAGATGAGGCTATAAGAATGAGTGGCGCAACGCCTTACGGGCTTATCAACGGCGGCAGGGAGGCTATAAGAATGAAGTGCAATCACGGCTATTAACCATGCGCAGGGAGGCTATAAGAATGAAAGGGCGCAACGTCTTACGGGCGACAACGTCGCAGGGGGGCTATAAGAATGAGTGGCGTAACCTCCTTACGGGCTAAACTGCAGAGGCTATAAGAATGAGGAGGCACGCTACGGGCATAAATGCAGAGGCGATAAGATTAATGAGTAACGCTTTAATACGGGCGACAACGCAAGCGCAGGGGGCCATAAGAATGAGTGGCGCAACGCTTTACACGATTAATCGAAGTAAAGCTATAAGAATGAGCGGCGGCAACGCCACGGGAAATAACGAAGCGCAAAACTATAAGAATGAAAGTGGCGCAACGCCTTTACGAGCGACAACGGCGAAACATAAGAATGAGTGGCGGCAACTTACGGGCGATTAACGCGGCAGAGGCCACAAGAATGAGTGGCGTAACGCTTACGGGCGAATAACGCGCAGGAGGCCACAAGAGTGGCGTAACGCTTACGGCGATAACGGTGCAGGGGGGGGCAAACAACGAGCAGCAACGCTTACGGCGAAAATAACGCAGGGGGGCAGGGCGTAACGCTTACGGGCACACGGCGCAGGGGCAATAAGAATGAAGTGGCGGCAACTCTTACGGGCGATCAACTGCGGCAGGGAGGCTATAAAATGAGTGGCGGCAATCGCCTTTACGGCTCAAACGCCGCAGAAAGCCATAAGAATGAAAGTGGCCGCAACGCCACGGGAAACAACGGCATAGGGGGCCATAAGAATGAGGGCGGCAAACGCCTTATGGGCGATAACGGCGCAGGGGCGATAAGAATGAGTGGCGTCAACGCTACGGCGACAACGGTGCAGTGAGGCTATAAAACGAGTGGCCGCAACGCCACGGGCGAAACGGCAGGGGGCTAAGAAGCAGTGGCAATGTTTACGGGCGATAACGGCGTAGGGGAGGCTATAAGAATAAAGGGCGCAACGCTACGGCATTAACGGTGCAGGGGGCTATAAGAATGAGCAGGCAACGCTTACGGGCGAAAACGGCGCAGGGGGCCATAAGAATGAGAGGCAACGCCTTTACGGGCGAACAACGGCGGCAGGGGGCTAATAAGAATGAGAAGGCACGCCTTTACGGGCTTATTAACGCAAGTGCAAAAACATAAGAATGAAAGTGGCGTAACGCTTACGTGGCGACAACGCGCAGGGGGCCATAAGAATGAGCGGGCGAACCGCCCTACAGGCGAAACAACGGCGGCAGGAGGCTATAAGAATGAGTGGCGCAACGCTGGGCGATTAACGGTGCAGGAGCGGCAAAGAACAGTGGCGCAATCGCTTCCACGGGCGAAACGGCGGCAGGAGGCCAAGCAAGAAAGTGGCGGCAACGTTTACGGGCGATAACGGCAGGGGGCTATAAGAACGAAACGGCAACGCTCACGGCGCATACAACGCGTAGGGAAGCGATGAAGGCAACCACAACACAAAAACACAAGAATGAGTGGCGGCAACGCCACGGCCTATTAACGCAGGGGGCCATAAGAATGAAAGTATGCACGCCACGGGCGATTAACGGCGCAGGGAGTCCTATAAGAATGAGTGGCCGCAACGCCTTACGGCGATTAACGGCAGGCAGGGGAGTGCCAGGCACGAAAGTGGCGTAACGCTTACGGGCGACACCAACGGCGCAGTAAATATAAGAATAGTGGCGCAATGCTTGCGGGCGGTTAACGGCGTAAAGCCGCATATAAGAATGAAAGGGCGTAACGTTTTATGGGCGACAACGGCGCAGGGAGGCGATAAGAATGAGTGGATGCAACGCTTCACGGGCGAACAACGAAGGCAGGGAGGCAGATAAGAATGAGTGGCGGCAACGCCACGGGCTATTAACGCAAGGCAGTAAAATATGAAGAATGAAGTGTATGCGCAACGTTTCACGTTAATAACGCAAGGCAGTGTATCTACATAAGAATGAGTGGCGTAACGCTATGGGCGACAACGGCGTAAAGCAGCACGAGTGGCGCAATGCTTCACGTGTAATATTGTTAACGGCGTGCAGGACCATAAGAATGAGTGGCGTAAACGCTTTACGGCGACAACGCGCAGGGGCTATAAGAATGAGTGGCGGCAACGCCCACGGCGATTAACGGCAGGACAAATATAAGAATGAAAGTGGCGTAACGCCCACGGCGATTAACGGCGTGCAGGGGGCCATAAGAATGAGTATGCAACGCTACGGCGACAATAACGGCGACAGGGCGTATAAGAATGTAGTATGCAACGCTTTACGGGGCGAATAACGCGCAGGGAAGTGGCGGCAATGAGTGGCGCAACGCTTTACGGGCGACAACGGCGTAGGGTTGGCAGTAAGAATGAGTATGCAACGCCACGGGCGAATAACGCAGGGGAATGAGTGGGCAACGCCTGACGTGGCGACAACGCGCAGGGAGGCCATAAGAATGAGTGGCGGCAACGCCTGACGGGGCGATTTACGCGGCAGGAGTGCTGAAGGGTAATGAGGGCGGCAGGCGATGCATAAGAATAGTGGGCGCAATGTTTTACGGGCGATTAACGGCAGGGGCGAAGGGCAATGAAAGGGCGTAACGCTTTACGGCGACACGGCGTAGGGAGGCTATAAGAATGAGTGGCGGCAATGCTTACGTGGCGACACTGCGGTAGGGAGGCATATAAGAATGAAAGGGGCGTAACGCTTACGGGACGCATTAACGCGTAGGAGGTATGGCATAATGAGTGTGGCGGCAACGCTACGGGCGCATTAACGCGTAGAGTGCTATAAGAATGAAAGTGGCGCAACGTTTTCACGGGGATTAACGGAGGCAGTAAAATACAAGAATGAGTGGCGCAACGCTCACGGCGAATAACGGCAGGGAGTGCCATAAGAATGAGGCGGCAACGCTACGGGCGATTAACGCGTAGGGGGCTATAAGAATGAAAGTGGCGCAATTAATACGGCGACACGGCGCAGGGGCTATAAGAATGGAGGCGCACGTGGGCGACAACGTAAAGCAGTAAGAATAGGCACGCTTAGGGCGCATAACGGCGCAGGGGGCGGCGGGCAATGAGTGGCGCAATGTTTTACGGGCGTAATAACGCGCAGGAGGCGATAAGAATGAGTGGCGGCAATCGCCTTACGGGCGATTAACGGGCGGTAAATATAAGAATGAGTGGCGTGCAACGCCACGGTTAATAACCATGCAGTAAATATAAGAATTAGTGGCGGCAACTTCACACGGGCGAAACCCGCAGGGGGCTATAAGAATGAGTGGCGGCACGCCTTACGACAACAACGGCAGGGAGGCTATAAGAATAGTATGCACGCTTTACGGGCGATAACGCGCAGGAAACAATAAGAATGAGGGCGTCAACGCTACGCGCAACAACATGCAGGGGGGCCATAACACGAGTGGCAACGCTTTAGGGCATTAACGCGCAGGGGCTATAAGAATGAGTGGCGCAACCGCACGGGCGACACAAACGGGCGCAGAGTAAGCTATAATAATGAGTTATGCAACGCCACGGGCGACACAACGCAGGGGGCCATAAGAATGAGTGGCGCAACGCTTACGTGCGATAACGCAGGGGGCCATAAGAATGAGTGGCGTGCAACGCTTACCGGCGACAACGCGCAGGGGGCCATAAGAACGAGTGGCGGTACTGCTTTAATGATGACACAAGAGAAGCAGAATAGTGGCGTACCACGGCGAATAACGGCGGCAGGGGAAGCAGGCACGAAAGTGGCGTAACGCTTACGGCGATAACGCGTAAAGGCAAGAATAGTGGGCGGCACGTTTTACGTGGGCGACAACGGCGGCAGGGGGCTATAAGAATGAAAGCGGCGGCAACGAGCAATATGGCACCGAACGAAGCAATACCAG
>NW_024726161.1:0-14858 GCF_018991925.1 Homarus americanus | reverse complement strand
CAATAGAGAATGCAGATTTTTATAATTTTTTTTTTTTTTTATTTCCCTCTCAATATATCACTGTCGGTAACTGTCTCTTTAACATGTAACTGTGGCTCCGATGGAGCCGATTAAGTTGTAGTAGTGGGATGGCGTGTTTGTTGTGCACAAGTAACCTCTTACTTGGAAGAGGTGTACTTGGTGACAGCCTTGGTGCCCTCAGACACGGCATGCTTGGCCAGTTCACCGGGCAGCAAGAGTCGGACAGCTGTCTGGATTTCCCGACTTGTAATGGTGAGCGTTTGTTGTAGTGCGCCAGGCGGGAAGCCTCGGCAGCGATGCGCTCGAAGATGTCGTTCACGAAAGAGTTCATGATGGACATAGCTTTGGAGGAGACTCCTGTGTCGGGGTGCACTTGCTTCAGTACCTTGTAGATGTAGATGCTGTAGCTTTCCTTCCTCCTGCGCTTCTTCTTCTTGTCACCCTTGGCAATGGCCTTCTGGGCCTTTCCAGCCTTCTTGGCAGCCTTTCCGGAAGTTTTGGGAGGCATGGCGGCACAGTTACTCGTGGCGCGGAGCGAGAGAATTGAAAACTGGCCCGACTAACTTTTCCTTATATACCGAGCGGGCCGCCCAGGATCAGACTGGCTGCAGCTACGGCTCTCTTACATTGGTTGGGTCCGCGAGACGGCCACCTGGCCTGATCCTGAGCTTGGTATAAAAGACCAAGGTGGCGGGCGGAAATTTAACTCCTATCACGAAAAGCAGCAGCAGCAACATGTCAGGACGCGGCAAGGGAGGCAAGGTGAAGGGCAAGTCAAAGTCCCGTTCTAGCAGGGCCGGACTCCAGTTCCCCGTGGGTAGGATCCACCGTCTCTTGCGTAAAGGCAACTATGCTGAGCGTGTTGGTGCAGGTGCCCCTGTGTACCTTGCAGCCGTCATGGAGTACCTGGCAGCAGAAGTGCTCGAGCTGGCCGGTAACGCCGCCCGCGACAACAAGAAGACCCGCATTATCCCACGTCATCTTCAGCTTGCCATTCGCAATGACGAGGAGCTGAACAAGCTCCTGTCTGGAGTCACCATTGCCCAAGGGGGTGTCCTTCCCAACATCCAAGCTGTGCTCCTCCCCAAGAAGACAGAGAAGAAATAAGAACCCAAGGTTCGTTCACACAAGACAACCTAACCAAACAGGCTCCTTTCGGAGCCACAGGATATCACTTAAAGAGAGAAATATACGACATCAACGTTTTGCAGGATAACACTCTGTGGAAATTGAGTGAAATTGTTTTAGAATGGTGTAGATGTGAAGGGCGGTTGTGGGGGCCTGGGGTGGGGGACTTAAACGGGACTTAGAAAGGCGCAAGAAGCAGCAGCAGCAGCAGCAGCAGCAGCAGCAGCCAGGGAGGCGACCTTATTTTCAGTCAGGTTCATACACAAATAAATACATCAGATTCATTGACAGTACAGTACACATTTACCAGTGTGGGCTAGCCAATTTGGGATAAAGAGCAAGAATGTAATGTCCTCAATGAAGTAATGACATAGTTCAAGATACAATAAGTGAGGTGGCCTGAAGTCTGTGACAGTGTCCCATTCAATAATATAGTAGTGCTTTAAAGGTGTATCACCAAGTTTACATGCTGAGTGTTCCGGTATGGGTACAGCGTTACTAACTAGCCAGATGTGTCTGTATCCTAACCTAATTCTGGCCACGACTACATCACACAGGCAGGCAGGAGCAAGTTGTTTGGACACTCTTCCTAGCCCCCTTGGTCCCTGTTCACCTACCTACTGTAGCAGTAAGTAGGTACCTGTTGTAAATCGAAAGGTTGCCAATTTGTATTCAGGGAAAGTTGTTGGAGCTTCTAAACTTGAACTGACACAATCCGAGGAGTGGTGACCCGAGGATCACAGACACTATCTCTCCCTTCCTAACCTCCTGCTCCTTCCTCTGTCCTCCAAAAATTGAACCATGCTATCGCAAAGGTAATAATACAGGTAGAGACAACAACATATTTTCCTATTGTCTTATTATATATTAATAACAGAAACGCTGCCGCCATCCTGGAGGCTTTACATTGTCTCACTGTTCATTCCCTCCACAATTCTTCCTCTTACTTCTTCTTCTTCTTCCACCAATACTTTATTAACGGTGTATGTAAGTTTCACCATGTTTTGCACTCCAGCGGTAGAGCAAAGTATATTTTGTTAGCAATAAACCAAAAGCATATTTTATGGCCTAATCATCACTACATAGAACACCACCCATAAAGCATGATACTAGTAGACCACAAACTGCTATAAACACCCAAAGCATATTTTATTGCCTAATCATCCATCACTACATAGAACACCACTCATAAAGCATGATACTATTAGACCACAAACTGCTATAAACCCCGAAAATATACTATACTAGTGACTATAATTGTGTTACCCAATATTATACGAAATAATACTATAAAACATAATAATAAACACACTAATAGTGTATATTAGTTGAATGCACAATCTGATGAGAAGTCAAAAAAAAAAAAACAACATAACAATAACCTAGAAAGAGTGTAGAGTATTTTTGTGCAAACTATTATACTAGTAGATGGTCTAAGATAACTGTATGTGAAGGAAAAGGTGTGCTCTCCACTCAAACTTTCTTTTTATGAAATCTCCTACTCCCCAGCTGAGCGGTACGCCTAATGGGAAACAAAACGTGGCACATAACACGCCGCCCGCCAGCTCTGGCTCGGTGAATAGGAATCAGTAATCGGGCGGAGTATAAACAACACCGCCGCCAATGTGCTCCTCCCATCTCTGAGGAAATCTGGCGGGCAACTTAGTATTATATTAGCATGTAATAATAATAACAATAATAATAATAATAATAATACTACTACTAATAATAATAATAATAATAATAATAATAATAATATTAATAATAATAATATTAATAATAATAACATGCAATTTCATTTTATAACACATACTAACAAAATAGTGTATAGCCTACTATACTTAACTATAATAGGTTAGGTTGCGTAGGAGGATCTAAAAAGTACAGTAGTATACACACACACACACACACACACACACACACTTCGCTACTATATGCCAGACGCTCCCCCGGCTTGACACAACCACTCTCCCTGCTTACCTACCAGCAGCCCCCCCTTCCCACTGACTTAGTAGAAGTATTTGAAATAGCAAAACGCCTGGACAAACTAAAATTAAAACGCTCTACCACCCTCATTGACTTACCAATGAAACGCTTCAAGGAGTTCTCCCCGGAGCTTGCTAAACCCCTATGCTCCATCATCAATGCTTCTCTCAGTCAAGCCAGATGCCCAGCTGATTGGAAGACCTCTTATGTATCACCAGTGCCCAAGTCAACCAGCCCACAATCCTTAAATCAGCTACGACCTATTGCAATCACCCCAATACCCAGCCTAATCTGTGAAAGTTTTCAGGTTCGATCAGTTGGCTTTTTGAAGTTGATATTGCAGGACGTAGAGACCAGCAAATTTGGCAACATGAAAACTTCTCCACCACTGACTGACTGACTATTCTATCAGCCTTCTCGATTACATATACCGCCATCTCGAGAAACGAAAAACGTCTGTAGCTGTCGCCTTCATTGATTTCACTAAAGCATTCGACCTAGTCGACCACAATATAATCATCAACAAAGCTATTGACCTCGGGCTTCGGGGAAGTCTTATACCATGGCTTACAGACTTCCTCAGTGACCGACGCCAAGCTGTACGCTTCCGAGGGGCTGTCTCCACCTTCAGTCACTCACCTGTGGCGTCCCCCAAGGCACCAAGATGGGACCACTCTGCTTCCTTATGCTCATCAATGATGCCCTAAGAGAAACCCCTGCTCGCTGGAAATATGTCGACGACTCCACCATTGGGATCAGCGTCAACAATTCTGCTCCAAACTGTACCGCCCTTCAGGATTTATTGAACAGTTTCCAAAACTGGGCCACCAACAACCATGGTTATGCACATCAACCTCTCCTCCGACATTGTCCCACCTCCTTCCATTACTCTAGGTCTGAACACACTCCAGGTTTTAGATTCCACGAAGCTCCTCGGCGTCAACATAGACAACAAACTAAATTAGAAACCACACGTCAGTGAAGTTATCAAATCCTCCAGTTTCCGTCTCCACCTCCTACGCCGACTCAAGTCCCTCGGTGTTCCTGCACACGAGCTCCTCAGTGTTTACACAACATTCATACTTCCCCAGCTCACCTGGTCTTCCTCCCTAAATGCCACACAACGTAAACACCTAGAAAAAGTGCAAAAGAGGCCATGCAAGATTATTCTCTCCCCTTCCTACTCCACATATCAAGAAGCGCTCAACACACTGACCGACCCTTTAGACTCTCACTGACCATCACCACGACCTCATCTGCCAATTTTGTAAGAAGCTTCTACACCGGCTCCTACTACCATCTGAGATCCCTAGTCCGAGAATTGCTCTTCGACACCACAACCGCATCCAGCCCATACGTGCACGAACTGATCGCTATAAGAACAGCCCAGTCCCAACCATTGTAAAAATTATCGATAACTTGTAATAAATCAGTGTACTCACTCCCAGTAAACACTACTCCTTGCACTGTCACTATGTTGAAATGAACTGTAGTTTGAGCTTTTCCCCAGCTAGTTATTATATGTCTTATTTGTGTCACGCATGTTACTTGTATATTATTTGTAATTCGTAACCCATTCCCCAAATATGTAACTGTATATTTTCAGCCTTCTGGCTGCCAAGCTCTTTCAATAAACCGTTAATTATTATTATTATTATTATTATTATTTATATGTTGGTCCATACCAACTCACTCCCCTGAACCCTCCTCCCCACCGGACTATCAACAAGTTCTTGCCATAAGGTACTATCTCATTTGGCAAAGGAATGGAACCAGTGATGAATAGTGGTGAACAGTGCTTAACTCAGTGAAAAACAACGCGGCAGTTGAGTCTTACCCAAGCTAGCTAACCACCTTCACACAGTGAGGTCCCAGGTACCCGGTTATACTTCCCCTGAGACTCCACGATAGAGAGGCCTGGGACCACACCTCACCCACTTGAATGAGTGAGTCATGTCGACCACGTGGTGTCCCCAAGATGCTACGACACCACGTAGTGAATGTTTTGCTACAGCATCATCATGTGAAGTTCCTCATAACACCATCTGTGAGGTAACTGCTACATCATCAGGCCCCTCATAACGCCATCTGTGAGGGAGTTACTACACCACGTGTCTGGTGTTCAACACCTCACCTTACATGATCTACGCGTGCAAACATTAATCTGTATGTTCACTGTGTGCTCCTTCACCTATCTCTAATGAGGGCTTTTGTTAAACCACCAATGTATGTACTAAGTCATTTGTGTCCAATGTATACTTTCGAAAAGCCCTTGTTTGGGGAAGGTAGGAGAGAGTAGTCGTCATTATTGTCCAAGCCACATTATTTATTTCTATATATAAGTAATGTAGGCTGGTTTTTAAATACCTCAATCCCCTAACGGTGCCGTTTGTATATTAAGAAATACCGAAGCCATACAGTACAACACCAGCGAATATGAAGTATCACTGTAACCGGCAACTGTTACTCACTCATACCTACATACATATATAGAGTCTTTACAGAATGATAGCAGACACGAGGAAGACGAACAACAAGAGGAGGAGAGTTAGAAGAAAATCAACTTCAAGCTAAGAAGAAGAATACCAAGACATTTCCTCCAAACAAGAAAACAACACACACAATCAAGCCGACCAAACACTGAGAAACCATGGCGGAACCCAACATGCACCGGACGCTTGACCTGACTCTATCCTGCCGCATCCAGGCGAGTTGCTGCTTAAAGTCCCTCACGCAAGCGCTGTTTAGCCACTGCACCTATTCTCTCCTCCTAAAATTCACTTCAATCCCCCCTGCCACTAGCATGTTATGTATGTATGTATGTATGTATGTATGTATGCATGAATGATAACTGCAACTTTGCGTATTAAAACTCATTACTCTTACCGAAGTAATATAGTGCGTGGTTATGTTATGTCATGTTAGGATAGATTATAAACTACATTGGGTTACATTTCGTGAGGTTCGGTGACGCTACAGGAAGTTAGGTGAGGTACCTTGAGGTTAGGTGAATGTTGACTGACTGACTGACAATTATTAGGAAGTGGTTCCAACACGTTCACACACAACCTATACTCATACCACAAGTCCAGAATTAGAGAGGATCATGTTATTGGATATATTTTCAACGATTTACTCAGTGTCTAACCAACTCTTTAGCGATTTAAATGTGGACCTAAAATTAGGTCCGTATATTTGTTTGTCGTGGTGGTGGTGGTGGTGTGCGCCCGTCCATCAGGTTGATTAACCACCAAAACCATAAAGGGTGTGGCCCTGCTGTTTCAGGGCATACACCACATCCATGGCGGTGACGGTCTTCCTTTTTGCGTGCTCGGTGTAGGTGACGGCGTCACGGATGACGTTCTCCAGAAACACCTTGAGGACGCCGCGGGTCTCCTCGTAGATGAGGCCGGATATACGTTTAACACCTCCACGCCGAGCTAGACGACGAATGGCGGGCTTGGTGATACCCTGGATGTTGTCACGAAGCCCCTTACGATGACGCTTGGCGCCACCCTTTCCAAGTCCCTTGCCTCCTTTGCCTCGTCCAGTCATGTTGTTGTGGTTGCTACTACAGGTGGTCCTGGTGTGGCTTCGCCGAATCGAATCGAAAAATGCTAGTGACAGGGGGGAAGGAGGTTCAGGAGAAGAATAAAGGGAGGATTGAAGTGAATTTTAGGAGGAGAGAACAGATGCAGTGGCTAAACACCGCTTGCGTGAGGGATTATAAGATGGGGGCAGCAGCAACAACCCGGCTGGACGCGGTAGGGAGGCGACAAGACAAGGCCAGGCTAGCGTCAGGTCAAGCGTCAGGTCAGGCGTCAGGTCAAGCGTCAGGTGCGTGTTGGGTTGGGCAATGGATGTTCAGTGCTTGGTCGGCTTGATTGTGTTTTGGTTTCTTGTGTGGAGGGGATGTCTTGGTCTTCTTAGCTTGATGTCGATTTTTTTCTCTCTCTCCTTCTCTTCTTGCTCTCTTGAATTGTCCATTCGTTTGTGTTTGGGTCTTCTTGTTCGTCTTCCTCGTATTTTAAGTCCTCATAGGTGTGGAAGAATTCAGAGAGGGAGAGGTTGACCACGTGGGCTTCAGCACCACTGGCCGCGTGGGCTTCAGCACCACGGGCCACGTGGTGTTCTTGGTTCTGTGTGGTGGGCTGCTTCTGTTGAGTTTTCTTTTCTTGGTTTTTCTTTACTGCTGGTTTTTTTTTTTCTTGGGAGCGTACAGCAAGGAGGGCCTCTTTGTAGCTCAGTTTTTTCTCAAGACGAGCCTTGGCTACCCTGCATTCCTCCTTCCATCTGGGGCAGGTCCGGTCGGCGGAGGAGTGTGGGCCACCACAGGCAACGCATTTTTTCTCTGTGTTGGGGCAGGCCGTGTAGCGGTGTCCAGGGCTGCCACACATGGAGCAGGTGTCTTCCTGCGCCTCACACTTGTTTACAGTGTGTCCATAGTGCTGGCATTTGTAACACCGTTTCGGTCTGCAGGAGGGCTTGACTGGCATAGTTACCCACGCCAGTTGAGCTTCCTTGGGTAGGGTGGAGTGGTGTCCGATGAGGGCAGTGGTGTCGGACAGCTTCTTCACAACTTGGAGCTGCTGCTCCTTGAGGAGCTCACTCAGTTCTGCTTTGTCCATGTGGGCAATTTCGGCGTGGGAGATTACACCCAGCTTCAAGTTGTCCCACATGAAGGCAAACATTTTAAAAGGAATGCCGTTGATGTCTGGGATCTCCGCGAGTTGAGCGGGCATGCCCATCTCGGCGAAGGTGATCTTGATGTCACCATGGAGCTTTAGGCGTTCTACCTTGGTGACCCCCACGATCCCATTAGCTTGGAAAAACTTCTGGAGAACTAGGAGGTTTAGTTTCTTGGGGCAGGTCGGCGTGTCCGGACGTATCCGCGCCACGTTAACAAACTCGTATCCGTTCATGGTGAGGGAGAGAGAGTGTGGGCTTCGCCCACGGTTTGGTGGGAGTAGGGCTTCGCCCACGGTTTGGTGGGAGTAGGTGGCGTGCTGTGGACGCAGCGGTAGTATCGTTCATCCAAGGCCGTCCCTCCCTCTTGGAGGTGGGGCGTAGCTTGCGGATGACGCATGCGGCACTCGTGGCCAATGAGGTGGCCACTGAGGTGGAGAATGTCTGTATATAAGCCCGCCCGCCTGCCAGGCCGCCCACTCATCACATCGCTCCTGAACGAAGAAGACCTCTCAACAAGACCTCCTGCTGGACCCGGAACTCTGAAGACCGCCCTCTCCCTTGTACCATTGTTGGCCATCTTCCCGGACCGGACCACCCACGACTGTCATCGTCCACAACAACTCACGAGCGTTCTCGGTTTATCGAGCATTAGCTTGCCCTCCCCACTGGTGGTGTGAGTGACCCACACTCCAGCTGGAGAGCAGTTATAGCGCGATATTCCCGGCGTGGTTTGAGCCCTTTTCCTCCTACTACTATTTTTCCTTTTTCGCTCTGGCCTAGGGACCTGCACCCTCAAAGTGTATTCGTCCTGCGGTCCCCCCTGTAACTGTTCACCTCCCTCCCAGGAGATTGTGAACACGAAAGGGGGTCGGAGCAAAACCCTCCCCAGCCGAGTCTTTCCAGGAAAACCGTGATCGTGCGGGTCCACCTGGAAAGAGGGTCGCAATCCTTATCCTTCCCAAATAGGCACACTTAGCTCACGTCTATAAGTGAGCAGTCACATACACTAGGAAGTAGGCTTCCCCAATCGGGGCTCCGTGAGAGAAGCTCAGGAACCACTCTACGACCACCAGCTAGTGGGGAGTGCTGTAATTCCTTTGCTATTTACTCAACCGGAATAGGTATGGAGCGCGTACGCCCTCCTAACCGCGATCCCCGCCTGAACCGCCAACCTGACGACCCGAACCACGACAGGCTTCGCACAGAGAAAGCAAACCAGTTACGCGCCTTCAATGAAGCCCTGAAAACTAGGAACACTGCCACCACCTCCAACAACTCCACCACCACCACCACCTCCACCACCACCACCACTGCTACCGCTACTGAGGACAACTGGACGAAGGTAGAAAATAAGAAACGCCGACGTGCCTTTTCGGGAAACGATTTCCGTCAAGCAGCCCCCAAGGCACCCATCACCACCACCAGCTCACCTCCAACGACACTGCCAAAATTCCGGATCACGAAAACGGACGCAAAAACAACATATGCCGCCGTCACAGAGATGGAAAAGCAAAACCCACTGGCCAAGTTCTCAGTGCGGCCCAACCTAAAGGGGGAGATGATCGTTCACCCCAAAGACAAGAACTCCGCCACCACCCTCGACACTTACCTACAAAACACCACCACCATTACTTCAACCAAGCTAGACCCCGCCCAGAAACTGATGAAGTCGGTAGTCCTCCGTTACCCAAAGGAACTACCTCTCGAACCCCTGGAGAACCACCCGAAGATCCTAAAAGCCGAGAGATGCTCTCCCCTGTCCGACAAGACGGCCACCACGAAACAAGTCCTCATAACGCACTACGGCTCACCCCCCAGCACCATAGACCTCAAAACCTGGGGGATCTACGAAGTGAGGCCCTTCGCCCCAGAGCCCCTGCGATGCTTCAGATGCCAGAAATACGGGCACCATCAGACAAGGTGCACGTACAGGGAAATCTGCGCAGTCTGCGCACAGAAGCACGGCACACAGTCCTGCCTCACCAAACTGAAAAATGGGGAAAAAATTGCCCCCAAGTGTGCCAACTGCGGGGGCAAACACCACGCCTGGAATCCTGGATGCTCCGAGAGAACAAAGAGGGTCCAGGCAAACCGACCAGCAGCAAGACCGGCCCCTACCGCCTACACACCAGCCCCACCAAGTACCTTCGTGTGGGGAACCCAAAGGCCCAAACAATTAAGACAACCTCCTCAGCCAGTCAACACCCAAAGTGCAGCCCAGTTTCCGGGCCTCACTACAGCCACACCTCAGCCACCCAAGCAGCAGAGAACGACAACCACGAGAAAGACAAAAGAAGCACACACCAAGGCACCAGAAGGAATGATACACATATCAGACCTAGCCAATGTACTGACGACCTTCGCGGAGGGCCTAGCCGGACTACTGGGCCACAAGATCCAACCCACACAGCTCCAAATACTCATGGGGAACGTCCTCGGGCAAGTCGCCACAGCTCCAGCCACCTCAGTGGAGGAAGCCACGCCGGTCCGCACACGAGTAACAGCCGAGGTACACTCTACACCGAAGAAGGCCACCAGAGAACCCAAGACACCGACAGCCCCCAAGATACCGACAGCTCCCAGAAAGAAACTGGACGTTTCAACTCCCCTGAACCGAACCACGGCCCAGAAGGCAAAAACCACAGAACACGAAGACATGGACCTGATTCAGTTGGAATCGAACTTGGACATCTCCATCGAGGACCACCAGAAGTCCCCGATGAAACAGTGGTGGAAAACGTCAGCACCCTGAACATCCTAACATGGAATGCTCAGGGCATCAAAAACAAGAAACACCTCCTACAAGAAGCAGCAGCCAAGGACAAGCTTGACATCATACTCCTACAAGAAACACTTCTACAAGAACACCACTGTTTCAAATTCAGCGGTTACAAGACATGCAGGAGGCATTTCACGCAGGCGTCAACAAGAGGATGTATGATCTTGGTCAAGTCAAGCATACCCTCCGCCGATGTCACGCAGCAATTTCCATGTGGGGAAAACATCGAGACACAGGCCGTCAAAGTAACCCTCCAAGAACGGGAATTAACTGTTCACAACATCTACAAGAACCCAAGGGGCTCACTGAGGTTACTCAATTATTTGCTTCGGCCGCTGACCACGCCACACTCATAGGAGGGGATTTCGACGCACATCATCCCTTCCTAAGCTCGGCAAGCCCCACAAATGAAGACGGCCTACACCTATACACCACCTTTCAAGATACACCCGAGATCTGCCTCCTGAACACCGGAGAGCCCACCCACACTAGGGGAGGAAGGCTAGATCTAACCTTCGTCTCCAGTGCACTACAGCCTTCGGCCTCCTGGCAGATACACCCCACGCTGACCAGTGACCACTTCGCCACCCTAACAACGCTCAAGGTGAACAAACTCCCCACACCACCCCCCCCGAGATGGAGATACAACACTCAAAAGGCAGACTGGGGACTCTTCAAGAAACACCTGGCTCAGTGGCGCGAAAAATCACAGCCGGCCGGCGCAGCACCCGCGGATGAGACAACCCTCCACCACCAATTGGTCGAGGCGTTTCACCTAGCGGCAGAAGAGGCTATCCCAAAAAACAAAACCCACATCAAGACAGTACAATGATTACTGGTACTACTGTCCCAGGGTGAAAGAACTCAACCACAGAGTGAACATGGCCCGAAGAAACTACAGGAGACATCCCACGGCAACAAACAGACATCTCCTGCAAGTCATAGTCAAGGATACCAGGGAAGAGAAGGAAGAAATTAAAAACGTGAGCTGGCTCAAGTGGTGCTCCGAACTGAACGAGCACACCTCCCTGGGCAAGATGTGGGCCCAGATCCGAAGGGCATCTGGGAAGGCGACACCACCACCACCAACTCATCCCAACCCAGAAGAAGAAGCCGAGAGACTTGCAAAACTGTTCTCTGACCGAGCAGCAACGAAGAACCTCCCGAGACAGGCGGAGGAGACACAACGGCGTCTGCGACAGGTCAGACTCCAGACGATCCAAGAGGCCTGCAACAGTGAAGATGACACTGACAGACCATTCAACCAGCAAGAACTCCAGAAGTCGCTAAAACGAAGCAAGGATACAGCTCCAGGGGCCGACAGGATAACCTACTCCATGCTCTCTCATGCCGGTACAGCCGGACACGAGGCTCTGCTGCAAGCCATCAATGCTTCGTGGACAGCACAAAGACTCCCACCGGAATGGAAGAAGGCAGAGATACAGCCCATTCCGAAGCCCAGAGAACCAGACAAGCCGAGGCCCATCTCCCTTCTCAGCTGCATAGCGAAGACCGGAGAAAGAATGGCTCTCAACCGACTCAAGTGGAAAGTAGGCAGCCCACACCCTCACATCTTTGCTTACACCGAGAACACCGGCACAGGCAACAACATCGCCGAGATACTCAGCACAGTGGACAACAAACCAGCTCTGGTGGTCTTCCTCGACCTGGAGAAAGCCTTCGAACCAGCAAATCCTTTGGCCATTACAACTACGCTCGCTAAAAAAGGCGTCAAAGGAAGGTTGCTGGGGTGGATCCAGAACTACCTCACACAGAGAGAAGCACGAGTACGCTTTCAGGGAGCAACCTCAGCTACAGGGTCCACGAAAACGGAACCCCACAAGGAGGCATCCTCAGTCCAATGCTGTTCAATGTCCTGATGGAAAATCTAGTCAAACTTCCCTTCAGACAAACAGCCAAGCTCCTATGCTATGCGGACGACTTACAGCTCATAGTAAGAGGATCGAACAGACTAGCCAACACGCAACACGCACTCCAACTTATAGAAGAGGAGTGCAACAGACTTGGACTCAAGATAAATCCAGCCAAGTCGAAAGCGATGGCCATCTGCACAGACACACCAGACAAGTTGCTCTCCATACAAAACACGCCGGTAGTCTGGACCAACGCCCACCAGTGTCTTGGAATCTGGTTTGACCAGAAACTCACCTTCAAGCTGCAACTCGAGTATCTCAGGCACAGGACGAAGAGCAGACACAATATAATGAGGTCGCTCACCAGCAAATCCGCAGGAGCAAACCTTCATGTGCTCAAAGCCTACTACACGGCCGCCATCAGATCGCTGGTAGATTACAGTGCTCCAGCACTCATTGGACTGAGAGAAGACCAAATAGCTAAGCTAGAAGTCATTCAAAACAATGCTCTCAGGACCATGCTCGGAGCACCCATGTGGACCAGAATTTGCAATCTGTAAATGGAAACCGAGCTACCACCCCTGGCAGTACGAGTCAAGCAGGTGACAGCCGGTCTCCTCGCCAAAATCTGCAGAGCAGAAGAGCCCACAGCTGCCAAGATTCGAATCAGTGCCTCTCTCCACCTCGACCACAGAGTGCGAGGGGCCACCTGGTCGCACGAGGCAAGCGAGGTCATCCGACACCTGCAAGCAGAAACACTCGTCAAGAACAACCAAGACACACGAGACAATGGTTACACTGTTCCTCCACCATGGAGCCCTCCACCAGCCACACTCAAATTCACCGACCTCGGCGACAGTAAAGCCAACCTCCAGAAGGAGGACCTCAAAAAAATATCTCTCCAAGCCATAGCCACCGAGACACCGGCTGATGCAGCATCATACTTCACAGACGGCTCGGTGGACCCAAAACATCATAGATCCGGAGCGGTCTTCTACACCCAAGGTCAGACCCTCCAATGGAGACTTTCCAATGACTGCTCCACCCTACAAACAGAACTGGTAGCAATCTCAAAGACCCTACAACACGCTGCAACACAACACAACAAGTCCATCATAATTCACACGGACTCGAAATCGGCCATGCAGGCGCTGCAACACAGTCAACCAAGAGACAACGTCCACATCATCACCTCGATCCTCGCACAGCTACAGGAATTCCAAAGCGAAAACCGACCAGTCGTCTTACACTGGATTCCCAGTCATGTAGGGATCGGAGGAAACGACGTGGCAGACGAAGCAGCCAAGGCACCTACACGTTCTAGTAGCGTACACATCCAAGTTCCAGCAAGTGTGCAACAGATCAAGAATCACCTCAGAAAGACTAGCAAGCTCCACATCAAAAAGAGCTTCCTTCATGCACTCAACGCTGGTTCCCAATCAGCCAAATGGCACCTGGCGGCCACAAAAGGGGAACCACCTTTCGCTGACAAGAAAACTCCAAGACAAACCCAAGTCAGCCTTCACCGACTACGACTAGGGTACAAGTGCTCCTGGCAGATGATCGGAAATGACGTCATGGAATGCACCTACTGTCAGGAGCCAGCAGCCAACCCACTTGAACACTATCTCCTCGATTGCGAGGTCACAGAAAGCCTCCGAAACAGAACTCAAATCTCCCAAGAAACACACACAACACCAGCGGCCACTCTAACCCGAAAGGCCCATACAGACCACATTCACCACCTACTCCGGGTCATCACACGATACCCACCACCCAGATAGCTTAGAAAGCATCCTCTCCCAGCAAGTGCGGACCCCAGTTCGGGGGGCGCGCCACTCCGAGGCTGACCACGTCCAAGAGTGGGGGCCGGTGGTAAGTGTCCACTGATCGGGGGTCCGCTCACACTTGCAACCTGCAGTATCCCTTCAATCTGCAGGTGGGACCACCTCCAATCCCAATCCGGTCTGGCTGCTCCTGGAGCTCCAGCCGGAACCACCAAACGGGCCGCCTATAGGCAAAGGCCCGTGTCGGACTACGGTCCGACAATCTATACAACAACAACAAACGAAGAAGGCCACTCATCACATCGCTCCTGAACGAAGAAGACCTCTCAACAAGACCTCCTGCTGGACCCGGAACTCTGAAGACCGCCCTCTCCCTTGTACCATTGTTGGCCATCTTCCCGGACCGGACCACCCACGACTGTCATCGTCCACAACAACTCACGAGCGTTCTCGGTTTATCGAGCATTAGCTTGCCCTCCCCACTGGTGGTGTGAGTGACCCACACTCCAGCTGGAGAGCAGTTATAGCGCGATATTCCCGGCGTGGTTTGAGCTCTTTTCCTTCTACTACTATTTTTCCTTTTTGGCTCTGGCC
>NW_024726160.1:0-40657 GCF_018991925.1 Homarus americanus | reverse complement strand
AGAAGTTACGTATTGCTTCCACCTGGTTTTCCCCGACACTCAGGCACACCTCAGACACCCCAGGTGCCACCTCAGACACCCCAGGCACACCTCTGACACCCCAGGCACACCCAGACACCCAGGCACACCCTCACAGTCCCCAGGCACACCCTCTCACACCCCCAGGCACCCTGTGACACTCCCTGAACTCTCTGACACTCCCAGGCACACCTCAGACACGTGCAAACCACACACACCCCAGGTGGCACACCCCAGACACTCCCAGGCACACCACAGACACCCCAGGCACACCTCAGAAACTCCCAGGCACACCTCCGATATTCCAGGTACACCTTGATATTCCCAGGCACACCTCTGACAGTCCCAGGTCCGCCTCCGACACTCCCCAGGTACAACTCTGACACTCCCAGGTAAGCCCCGATACTCCTAGGTACACCTCTGACACTCCCAGATACATCTCTCACACTCCTAGGTATTCCTCTGACACCCCTGGCACACCCCTGACACTCCTAGGCACACCCCAGACACCCCTGGCACACCCTCTGACACCCCAGGCACACCTTTCACCCCCTGGTTCTCCCCTGACACCCCAGGCACACCCCAGACACCCCAGGCACACCCCAGAAACCCCAGGCACACCCCAGACACCCTGGCATGTCTCAGACACTCCAGGCACACCTCACACCTCTGCAGGTAAACCTCCTCACACCCCAGGCACTCCTGTGACACTCCCTGCATTTCTCTGACACCCCCAGGTACCTCGACACTCCCCAGGCACACCTCAGACACTGCCAGGTACACCTCAGACACTCCCAGGCACACCTTGACACTCCCAGGCACACCGCTGACACTGCCAGGTACACCTCTCACACCCATGCACACCTCCGACACTCCCATGTACACCCTGACACTCCCAGGTACTCCACTGACACCTGGTACACCCCTGACACTCCCAGGTACACCTCTGACACCCCAGGACACCTCTGACACTCCTGGCACACCTCTTACACTCCCCAGGCACACCTCTGACACTCCCAGGTACACCTATGAAACCCCAAGGTACACCTGACACCCCAGGTACACTTCTCACACTCCCAGGCACACCTGACACTCCCAGGTACACCTCTGACACCCCAGGCACCATGAAACTCCAGCTACACCTCTGACACTCCCAGGTACACCTCTGACACTCCCAAGTACTCCAACTGACATTCCATGGTACACCTCTGACACTCCCAGTTACACGTCCGACACTCCCAGATACACTTCTGACACTCCCAGGTACATCTCTGGACACTCCCAGGCACACCTCTGACACTGCCAGGTACACCTCTGACAATCCCAGGTACTCCCCTGACACCTAGCACACCTGACACTCCCAGGCAACACCTCTGACACTCCCAGGCACACAATCGATATTCCCCAGGTACACCTCCTGATTTCCCAAGGCACACCTCTGATACTGCCAGGCACCCTTGAGACCCCAGGTACTCCACTGACACTCCCTGGCACACCTCCTGACACTTGCACTCTGAACTCCTGGTTCACCCTCTGAGACCAGGTACACCTCTGACACTCCTCCCTGGTTCACCTCCGATATTCCCAGGCACACCTCCGATATCTCCCAGGTACACCTCCTGACAATACTCCCAGGCACACCTCTGATACTCCCAGGCACCTGAGACTCCCAGGTACTCCACTGACACCCCTGGTACACCTCTGACACTCCCAGGCACACACCTCTGACACCCCTGGTTCACACCTCTGAGACTCCCAGGCACACTCTGACACCCCTGGTTCACCTGATATTCCCCTGCACACCTCCCAGATTATCCTGCCACCTGACACCCCAGACGACCCTTGAGACCCCAGGCACTCCCCACTGCTCACCCTGGTATACCTCTGACATCTCCTGACACCCCAGGTCCGCCTCCCGACACCCCAGGCACAACCTGACACCCCAGGACACACCCCAGAAACCCCAGGCACACCTCCGATATTCCCAGGTACACCTCCGATATTCCCAGGCACACCTCTGACACCCAGGCCCGCCTCCTGACACTCCCCAGGCACAACTCTGACTCCAGGTAAGCCTGATTCTCCTAGGCACACCCCTCACACTCCCCAGATACACCTCTCACACTCCTAGGTATTCCCTCTGACACCCCTGGCACACCCCTGACACCCTAGGCACACCCCAGACACCTCCTGGTACACCTCTGACACTGCTGCACACCTCTTTCAATTCTGGTTCTCCCTGACACCCCAGGTACACCTCAGACACCCCCAGGCACACCCCAGAAACCCCCAGGTACACCCCAGACACTCCTTGGTACATCTCAGACACTTCTAGGTACACTTCACACCTGCAGGTAAACCCCCACACTCCCCAGGTACTCCCTGACACTCCCTGGTATTTCTCTGACACACTCAGGTACTCCTGACACCCCAGGCACACCCCAGACACACCCCAGGCACACCTCAGACACTCCCCAGGTACACCTCTGACACCCCAGGCACACCGCTGACACTCCCAGGCACACCTCTCACACCATGCACACCTCCGACACTCCCATGTACACCTCTGACACCCCAGGCACCCACTGACACCCTGGCACACCCTGACATCCCAGGCACACCTCTGACACTCCCAGAGACACCTTGACACTTGGGCAAACCTCAGACACCTAGGCACAACCCAGACACCCCAGGCACACCTCTCACACTCCCAGGCACACCTCCGACACTCCCAGGCACACCTCTGACACTCCCCTGTCCACCTCTGAGACTCCCAGGTACACCTCTGACACTCCCTGGTTCACCTCCGATATTCCCAGGCACACCTCCTGATATTCCCAGGCACACCTGATACTCCTGCACCTTGAGACTCGCAGTACACTCACTGTCACCCCTGGCATACCTGACATTCCCAGGCACACCTCTGACACTCCCAGGTCCGCCTCCGACACCCCAGGTACAACCTGACACCCCAGGCAAACCTCCTGACACCCCAGGCACACCTCTGACATCCTAGGCACACCTCTGACACTCTTAGAATCTCTGACACTCCCTGTACACCTCTGACACCCCAGATACACCTCTGACACTCCCAGGCACACCTCTGACACTCCCCAGGCACACCTCTGACACCCCAGGTACTCCACTGACACTCCCCTGGCACACCCTGACACCCCACACCTTGACACTCGAGGCACACCGCAGGCACCCCAGGTACACTTCTCACACTCAGGTGCACACCTCTGACACTCCCAGGTACCCTCTGTCACTCCCTGATACACCCCAACACTCCTGCAGGCACACCTCTGACACTCCCAGGCACACCCCAGACACCCCTGGTACACCCCTGACACCTCCTGGCACACCTCTGACACCCTAGGTACACCTCTGACACTTCCAGGCACACCTCAGACACCCCAGGCACACCTCTGACACTCCCGGCACACCTCTGACACTCCAGGCACACCTCTGACACTCCCCAGGCACACCGCTGACACTCAGGCACACCGCTGACACTGCCAGGTACACCTCAGACACTGCCAGGTACACCCCAGACACTGCCAGGCACACCACAGACACCCCAGGCCACCCTCAGACACCTGCCTTGTGACACTCCCCAAGTGCACCTCTGACACCCCAGGCACACCTCTGACACCCCAGGCACACCCCAGACACTCCCCAGGCACACTCCTGACACCAAAGGCACACCTCTGACACTCGCCACACCTCTGACACCTGGCACACCTCCGACACCCCAGGCAAACCTCCGATACCCTAAGCACACCTCTGACACTTGCACACCTCTGACACTCCTAGGTATTCTGACACCTGTGGTACACCTCTGACACTTGCACACCTCAGACACTCACCCTTACACCTCTGACACTCACATGTACACTCCTTTCACTCCCTGGTTTTCCCTGACACTCAGGCACCCCAGACACTCACAGGCACACCTCCGACACCCCAGGCACACCTCTGACACTCCCAGGCACACCTCTGACACTCCCAGGCACACCCTGACACTCCCAGGCACACCTCTGACACCCCCTGGTCCACCGACACTCCCAGGCACACCGCTGACACTGCCAGGCACACCAGACACTGCCAGGCACACCTCAGACACCGCCAGGCACACCACAGACACCCCCAGGCACACCTCCCAGACACCCAAGGTGCTCTGACACCCCATGCACCTCTGACACTCCCAGGCACACCTCTGACACCCCAGGCACACCCCAGACACCCCAGGCACACCGCCTGACACCCCACAGGCACACCTCTGACACTCCCCAAGCACACCTCTGACACTCCCCAGGCACACCTCCGACACTCCCAGGTAAACCTCCGATACCCCAAGCACACCTCCTGACACCCCAGGCACACCTCTGACACCCCAGGCATTCCTCTGACACCCCCCTGGCACACCTCCTGACACCCAGCCACCCCAGACACTCCACCTCACACCTGACACCCACATGCACACCCCACCCTGGCTCCCTGACACTGTGCACACCCCAGACACCTGGTGCACACCCCTAGACACTCGGCACACCTCCTGACACCCAGGCACACCCAGACACCCCAGGCACACCTCTCACACCCCAGGCACACCTCACACTCCCCAGGTACTCCTGTGACACCCCTGGCACTTCTCTGACACTCCCAGGCACACCCCAGACACTGCCAGGCAAACCACAGACACCCAGGCACACCCTGACCCCAGGCACACCACAGACACTCCCCAGGCACACCTCAGACACCCCAGGCACACCTCCGATATTCCCAGGCACACCTCCTGATATTCCCCAGGTACCCCTTTGGACTCCCTGGTACTTCACTGACATTCCCTGGCATACCTCTGACATTCCCAGGCACACCTCTGACACTCAGGTACACATTCTGACACTTGCACACCTCTGACACCCCAGATCCGCCTCCGACACCCCAGGTACAACTCTGACAATTCCCCAAAGCTTCCATACTCCCAGGCACACCTCTGACACCCCCAGGCACACCTCTCACACTCCTAGGCATTCCTCTGACACCCTGGCACACCTCTGACACCCTAGGCACACCCCAGACACCCCTGGCACACCTCTGACACTCCCCAGGCACACTTCTTTCACCCCTGCCTCCCTGACACCCCAGGCACACCCCAGACACCCCAGGCACACCCCAGAAACCCCAGGCACACCCCAGACACCCTTGCACATCCCAGACACCTCCAGGCACACTCTCTCACACTGCAGGCAAACCTCCCCACACCCCCAGGCACCCCTGACACTCCATGGCATTCTCTGACAATCCCAGGTACTCCTGACACCCAGGCACGCCCTGCATCCCCAGGCACACCACACACCCAGGCACACCTCTGACACCCCAGGCACACCGCTGACACTGCCAGGCACACCTCTCACACCCATGCACACCTCCGACACCCCATGCACACCTCTGACACTCCCAGGTACTCCACTGGAGCACACCCCTGACACCCCAGGCACACCTCTGACACTCCCAGGGACACCTTGACACTCCCCAGGCAAACCCCAGACACCCCCAGGCACACCCCAGACACCCCAAGCACACCTCTCACACTCCCAGGCACACCTCCGACACCCCAGGCACACCTCTCACACCCCTGCACACCTCTTACACTCCCCAGGCACACCTCTGACACTCCCCAGGCACACCCATGAAACCCAAGGCACACCAACACTCTCAGGCACACTTCACACCCCCAGGCACACCTCCGACACTCCAGGTGCACACCTCTGACACTCCCAGGTACACCTATAAAACTCCAAGGTACACCTCTGACACTCCCCAGGCACACCTCTGACACTCCCAAGCACCACTGACATTCCATGGTACACCTCTGACACTCCCAGTTACACGTCCGACACTCCCAGATACACCTCTGACACTCCCAGGCACATCTGGACACTCCAGGTACACCTCTGACACTGCCAGGTACACCTTGACAATCCCAGGTAATCCTGTGACACTCCCACACCTCCGACACCCAGGCACACCTCTGACACCCCAGGCACACAATCGATATTCCCAGGCACACCTCCGATATTCAGGTCACACCTCTGATACTGCCAGGTACACCTTGAGACTCCCAGGCACTCCACTGACACCTGGACACCTCTGACACTCCCAGGCACTCCTCTGACACCCCTGGTTCACCTCTGAGACTCAGGCACACCTCTGACACTCCCGGTTCACCTCCGATATTCCCAGGCACACCTCCGATATTCCCAGGCACTGATACTCCCAGGTACACCTCTGATACCCCAGCACACCTGCATGACTCCCCAGGTACTTCACTGACACCCCTGGCATACCTCTGACATTCCCAGGCACACTCTGACACTCCCAGGCACACCCCTCTGATATTCCAGGCACACCTCTGACACTCCCAGGTCCGCCCCCGACACCTGAGGTACAACTCCGACACCCCAGGTAAACCCGATACCCCAAGAATTCCCGACACCCCTTGCACACCTCTGACACCTGGCACACCTCTGATATCTCTGTGCACACTCTGACACCCCAGGTCCGCCCTGGACACCTGAGGCACAACCTGACACTGGTGCCACCTCTGACACCTCCTAGAATTCCTCTGACACTTTGCACACCCTGACACTACCAGGCACACCTCAGACACTCCCTGGCACACCCTCAGACACTCCCCAGGCACACCCCTTTCACTCCCCAGCTCCCCCTGACGGTCCGGCACACCCCAGACAATCCCAGGCACACCCCAAACACCACCAGGCACACCTCTGACACCCCTGGCACACCCCAGACACCCCAGGCACACCCCACACTGCACACCTCCACACCCCAGGCACCCTGCACACCCCAGGCACACCCAAACACCTTGCCACCAACCTTGACACTCCCAGGCACACCGCTGACACCCCATGCACCCACTGAAACCCCCTGATACACCCCTGACACTCCCAGGCACACCTCTGATACCCCAGGTCCACCTCTGACACTCCCAGGCACACCTCTGACACTGCCAGGCACACCCCAGACACCCCAGGCACACCACAGACACCCCCAGGCACACCTCCAGACACTCCAAGGTGCTTCTCTGACACCCCAGTGCACCTCTGACACTCCCAGGCACACCCTGAACACCCCAGGCACACCCTCAGACACCCCAGGCACACCGCTGACACTCACAGGCACACCTCTGACACTCCCAAGCACACCTCTGACACCCCAGGCACACCTCCGACACCCCAGGTAAACCTCCGATACCCTAAGTACACCTCTGACACCCAGGCACACCTCTGACACTCCTAGGTATTCCTCTGACACTCCCCTGGCACACCTCTGACACCCCAGGCACACCTCAGACACTCACCCCACACCTCCTGACACCACATGCACACCTTTCAATTCCCTGGTTTTCCCTGACACCAGGCACACCTCAGACACCCCGGCACACCCCAGACACCCCAGGCACACCCCTGACACCCCAGGCACACCTTAGACACCCCTAGGCACACCTCCCCACACCCCAGGCACACCTCCTCACACCCCAGGCACTCCTGTGACACACTCCCTGGCACTCTCTGACACCCCAGGCACACCTCAGACACTGCCAGGCAAACCACAGACACCCCAGGCACACCTCAGACACTCCCCAGGCACACCACAGACACTCCCCAGGCACACCTCAGACACTCCCAGGCACACCTCCGATATTCCCAGGCACACCTCCGATATTCCCAGGTACCCCTTTGAGACTCCCTGGTACTTCACATTCCTGCATACTCTGACATTCCCAGGTACACCTCTGACACCCCAGGCACACATTCTGATACTCCAGGTACACCTCTGACACTCCCAGGCACACACTCTGATACTCCAGGTGCACACCTCTGACACTTCCATCCGCCTCCACACCCCCAGGTACAACTCTGACACTCCAGGGTAAGCTCCCACACCCTAGGCACACCTCTGACACCCCAGGTACACCTCTCACACTCCCAGGCATTCTCCTCTGACACCCCTGCACACCCTCTGACACCCAGGCACACCCCAGACACTCCCTGGTACACCTCTGACACTCAGGTGCCATTCTTCACTCCCCTGGTTCTCCCCTGACACCCCAGGCACACCCCAGACACTCCCCAGGCACACCCCAGAAACCCCAGGCACACCCCGACACCCTTGGTACATCTCAGACACCTAGGCACACTCTCACACTCGCAGGTAAACCCCCACACTCCCAGGCACTCCTGTGACACTCCATGGTATTCTGACAATCCCAGGTACCTCGACACCCCAGGCACGCCCAGACACCCCAGGCACACCTCTCACACTCCCAGGCACACCTCACACCCCAGGCTTCCTGTGACACTCCCTGGCACTTCTGACACCCCAGGCACACCTCAGACACTGCCAGGTAAACAACAGACACTCCCAGGCACACCTCAGACACTCCCAGGCACACACAGACACCCCAGGCACACCTCAGACAATCCCAGGTACACCTCCTGATATTCCCAGGTACACCTGATATTCCCAGGCACCCCTTGAGACTCCCTGGTACTTCACTGACATTCCCTGGCATACCTCTGACATCCCAGGTACACCTCTGACACTCCCAGGCACACATCTGATACTCCAGGTACACCTCTGACACTCCCAGATCCGCCTCCGACACTTCCAGGCACAACCTGACACTCCCAGGTGCTTCCTGATACCCCTAGGCACACCTCTGACACCCCAGGCACACCTCACACTCCCAGGCCTCTGACACCCCCTGCACACCTCCTTGCACCCTAGGTACACCAGACACTCCCCTGGCACACCTCTGACACCCCAGGCACATTCTTTCACTCTGGTTCTCCCTGACACTCCCAGGTACACCTCAGACACCCGGTGCACACCCCAGAAACCCAGGCACACCCCAGACACCCTGGTACATCTCAGACACTTGTGCACACTCACACCTGCAGGCAACCTCCCCCACACCCAGGCACCTGTGACACTCCATGGCATTCCACAATCCCAGGCACCCCAGGCACGCCCCAGACACCCCAGGCACACCCTCAGACACTCCCAGGTACACCTCTGACATCCCAGGCACACCGCTGACACCAGGTACACCTCTCACTCTCCATGTACACCTCCGACACTCCCATGTACACCTCTGACACTCCCAGGTACTCCACTGACACTCCTGGTACACCCTGACACTGGTACACCTCTGACACTAGAGACACCTTGACACTCAGGTAAACCTCAGACACCCCAGGCACACCCCAGACACTCCCAAGCACACTCTCACACTCCCAGGTACACCTCCGACACTGTCTCCCCACACCCCAGGTACACCTCACACACCCAGGCACACCTCTGACATCCAGGCACACCTATGAAACCCACACACCCAACACCTCAGGCACACTTCTCACACCAGGTACACCTGACACTCCAGGCACCCTCTGACACTCCCGGCACACCTATAAACCTGCACACCTCTGACACTCCCCAGGTACACCTCTGACACTCCTGTACACCACTCATTCCATGGTACACCTCTGACACTCCCAGTTACACGTCCGACACTCCCAGATACACTCTGACACTCCCAGGTACATCTCGACACTCCCAGGTACACCTCTGACACTGCCAGGTACACCTCTGACAATCCCAGGCACTCCTGTGACACCCCAAGCACACCTGACACTCGGAGGCACACCTCTGACACCCCAGGCACACAATCGATATTCCAGGTACACTCCGATATTCCCAGGTACACCTCTGATACTGCCAGGTACACCTTGAGACTCGGTACTCCACTGACACTCCTGGTACACCTCTGACACCCCAGGTACCTTCTGACACTCCTGGTTCACCACCTCTGAGACTCTCTGACACTCCTGGTTCACTCCGATATCCCCAGGCACACCTGATATTCCCAGGCACACCTGATACTCCAGGCCAACCTCTGATACCCCCAGGCACACCTGTGAGACTCATGTACTCTGACACTCTGGTACACCTGACATTCCCAGCACACCTCTGACACTGGCACACCTCTGATATTCCCAGGCACACCTCCGACACTCCCAGGTCCGCCTCGACACCTGAGGTACAACTCTGACACTCCCAGGTAAACCTCCGATACTCCTAGAATTCTCCTGACACTCCTTGTACACCTCTGACACTCCCAGGCACACCTCTGATATTCGGTACACCTCTGACACTCCCAGGTCCGCCTCGGACACCTGAGGTACAACCTGACACACTCCCAGGTACACCTCTGACACTCTAGAATTCTCTGACACTCTCGTACACCTCTGACACTACAGGTACACCCCAGACACTCTCCTGGTACACCTCCGACACCCCAGGCACACCTCACACCCCTGGCAGTCCCCCTACACCCCAGGCACACCTCTGACACTCCAGGCACACCCATGAAACCCAAGGTACATCTCCAACACTTGCACACCTCACCCCAGGTACACCTCCGACACCCCAGGCACACCTCTGACACCCCAGGTACACCTATAAAAAACCCAAGGTACACCCTGACCCCCAGGTACACACTCCTGACACTCCAAGTACTCACTGACATTCCATGGTACACCTCTGACACTCCCAGTTACACGTCCGACACTCCAGATACACTCTGACACTGTGCATCTCTGACACTCCCAGGTACACCTCTGCACACTGCCAGGTACACCTCTGACAATCCCAGGTACCCTGTGACACACTCCAAGTTCACCTCCACACTCGGTACACTTGACACTCAGGCACACACCGATATTCCCAGGTACACCTCCGATATTCCCAGGTACACCTCTGATACTGCCAGGTACACCCTTGGACTCCCAAGTACCCACTGACACCCCCTGTCCACCTCTGACACTCCAGGTACCCTGACACTCCCTGGTTCACCTCTGAGACTCCCAGGTACACCTCTGACACTCCTGGTTCACCTGATATTCCAGTACACCTCCGATATTCTCCAGGTACACTCCGATACCCAGGCACACTCTGATACCCCAGGCACACCTTGAGACTCCCAGGCACACTTGACACCCCTGGTATACCTGACATTCCCAGGTACACTTTGACACCAGGTACACCTCTGATATTCAGCACACTGACACTCCACTGGGCCTCGACACCTGAGGCACAACCTGACACTCCCAGGTAAACCTCCGATACCCTGGAATTCCTCTGACACCCTGTACACCTCTGACACCCCAGGCACACCTCTGATATTCCCAGGCACACCTCTGACACTCCCAGGTCCGCCCTGACACCTGAGGTACAACTGACACCCCAGGCACACCTCTGACACCCTAGGAATCTCCTCTGACACCCTTGCACACCTCTGACACTACCAGGTACACCTCAGACACTCCTGGTACACCTCAGACACCCAGGCACACCTCTTTCACTCCCTGGGTCCCTGACGGTCCCAGGTACACCCCAGACAATCCCAGGCACACCTCCCCAACACTCACCAGGCACTCTGACACCCCTGGCACACCCCAGACACTTCTAGGCACACCTCTCACACCTGCACACCTCTCACTCCCCAGGCACTCCTGTGACACTCCCAGGCACACCTCACACTCCCAGGCACACCTTGACACTCCCAGGTACACCGCTGACACTCCCATGTACCCACTGAAACCCCTGATACACCCCTGACACTCCCAGGCACACCTCTGATACCCCAGGTCCACCTCTGACACCCCCAGGTGCACACCTCTGACACTGCCAGGTACACCTCAGACACTGCCAGGTACACCACAGACACCCCAGGTACACCTCAGACACCCAAGGTGCTCTGACACCCCAAGTGCACCTCCTGACACTTCCAGGCAACACCTCTGACACTCCCAGGCACACCACAGACACCCCAGGCACACCACACACCTCACAGGTACACCCTCTGACACTCCCAAGTACACTCCTGACACCCCTCAGGTACACCTCCGACACTCCCAGGTAAACCTCCGACACTCCTAAGTACACCTCTGACAATCCTTGCACCTCTGATAATCCTAGGCATTCCTCTGACACCCTGGCACACCCTGACACCCCCAGGCACACCCCAGACACTCACCTCCACACCTCTGACGCTCACATGCACACCTTTCACCTCCCCTGGTTTTCCCTGACACCCCAGGTACACCTCTGCATCAACTCAGACACTCCCAGGTACACCTCTGACACCCCAGGCACACCTTCAGACACCCCTAGGCACACCCTCGCACCCCAGGCACACCCCACACTAGCGTACCCTGTGACACTCCCCTGGCGCCCCTCTGACACCCAGCACCCCAGACACTGCCAGGTAAACCACAGACACCCCAGGCACACCAGACACCCCAGGCACACCACAGACACTTGCACCTCAGACACCCCAGGCACACCTCCGATATTCCCAAGTACACCTGATATTCCCAACCCCTTGAGACTCCCTGGTACTTCACTGACATTCCCTGGCATACCCTGACATTCTCAGGCACACCCTGACACCCCAGGCACACATTCTGATACTCCCCAGGTACACCTCTGACACTCCCAGATCCGCCTGACACTCCCAGTGCACAACCTGACACCCCAGGCAAGCCTGATACCCCAGGCAAGACCCCCTGGACACCCCTCCTCACACTCCTAGGCATTCCTCTGACACTCTGGTACACCTCTGACCCAGTACACCTCACACCCCCTGGTACACCTCTGACACCCCAGGCACACTCTTTCCACCTGCTCTCCCCCTGACACCTCCCAGGCACACCCCAGACACTGCAGGCACACCTCAGAAACCCCAGGTACACCCCAGACACCCTTGGTACATCTCAGACACCTCTAGGCACACCTCACACCGCAGGCAACCTCTCACACTCCCAGGTACTCCTGTGACACTCCATGGTATTTCTGACAATCCCAGGTACTCCTCGACACCCCAGGTACGCCTCAGACACCCCAGGCACACCTCAGACACTCCCAGGTACACCTCTGACACCCCAGGCACACCGCAGACACTGCCAGGCACACCTCACACCCATGCACACCTGACACCCCATGCACTCTGACACTCCCCAGGTACCCACTGACACACCTGACACTCCAGGTACACCTGACACCCCAGACACCCTGACACTCAGGTGCAAACCTCAGACACCAGGTGCACAGCCCCAAGCACACTTCTCACACCCCCAGGCACACCTGACACCCCAGGCACACCTCTCACACCCCGCACACCTTCACCCCAGGCACACCTCTGACACCCCAGGTACACCCATGACCCAAGGTACACCTCCAACACTCTCCAGGTACACCACACTCCCCAGGCACCACCTGACACTCCCAGGCACACCTCTGACACCCCAGGTACACCTATAAACCCCAAGGCACACCTCTGACACTCCCAGGCACACCTCTGAAACCACTCCAATCCACTGTCTCCATGTGTCCTGACACTCCCAGTTACACGTCCGACACTCAGCAGATACCTCTGACACTTCCAGTACATTGACACCCCCAGGCACACCTCTGACACTGCCAGGCACACCTCTGACAATCCCAGGTACTCCTGAGACACCTGGCACACCTGACACTCCCAGGTACACTCCTTGACAGGCACACAATCGATATTCCCAGGCACACCTCCGATATTCCCAGGCACACCTCTGATACTGCCAGGTACACCTTTGAGACTCCCAGGTACTCCACTGACACCCTGGCACACCTCTGACACCTTGCACCTCTGACACTCTGGTTCACCTCTGAGACTCCCAGGCACACCTCTGAAACTCTGGTTCACCTCCGATATTCCCACACCAGATATTCCCAGGTACACCTCCGATACTCCCAGGCACACCTCTGATACATTCTGCACACCAGAGACCAGGTACTTCACTGACACCTCCGGCATACCTGACATTCCCCAGGCACACCCTGACACTCCCCAGGTACACCTCTGATATCCCAGGTCACACCTCTGACACTCCCAGGTCCGCCCTGGACACCTGAGCAACCTGACACCCCAAACCTCCGATACCCTAGGAATTCTCTGACACTCCTTGCACACCTCTGACACTTGTACACCTCTGATATTCCCAGGTACACTCTCATCTCCCAGGTCCGCCTCGACACCTGAGGCAACCTGACACCCCCAGGCACACCTCTGACACTCCTAGACTCCTCTGACACCCCCTGTACACCTCTGACACTACCACAGGCACACCCCAGACACATCCCTGGTACACCTCAGACACTCCCAGGCACACCTTTCACCCCTGGGTCTCCCCCTGACGGTCCCAGGCACACCCCAGACAATCCCAGGCACACCCCCAAACACTCACCAGGCACACTGACACTCCCCTGTCTCAGACACTTCTAGTAGGCACTCTCACACCGCAGGTACACCTCTCACACTTGTACCTCCTGTGACACCCCAGGTACACTCAAACACTCCAGGCCACACCTTGACACTCCAGGCACACCGCTGACACTCCCCATGTACCTCCACTGAAACTCCCTGATCACCCCTGACACTCCCAGGTACACCTCTGATACCCTGTAGTCCACCTCCACACTCCCTGACACTCCATGTACACCTCCGACACTCCCAGGCACACCTCTGACACCCCATGTACTCCACTGAAACTCCTGATACACCTGACACCAGGCACACTTGATACTCCTGGCCACCTCTGACACTCCCTATACACTTCCAGACACCCCAGCCACTCTGATATCCCAGCCACACCCCAGACACCCCGGTACACCTCTGATATCCTGGTACACCTCTGACATTCCCTGGTACACCCCTGACACTCCCAGGCACACGTCCGACATTCCCAGATACACCTCTGACACTCCCAGGCACACCTCTGACACTCCCAGGCACACCTCTGACACTCCCAGGTACCCACTGACACTCTGGTACACCCCTGACACCCCAGTAACACCTCTGACACTTCCAGGCACACCGCAGACACTCCCAGGCACACTCTCACACCCTGGTGGCACACTGACAACCCCAGCTCCCTGTCACCCCCTGATAGCCTAACACCCCAGGCACACTCGGTGACACTCCCAGGCACGCTGACGCTGCCAGGCACACTCTCAGACACTGCCAGTACACCTGACACCCCAGGCACACCTCTGACACCCCCAGCACACCCCAGACACTCCATGCAGTACTCTGACACCCCAGGCACACCCCTGACACCCCCAGGTACACCTCTGACACCCAGGCACACCCCAGACACCCCAGGCACCCCAGACACCCCAGGCACACCCAGACACCCCAGGTACACTCTCACACCACAGGCACACCTCGACATCCCAGGTACACCTCTGACACCCCAGGCACACCCCAGACACTGCCAGGCACACTCTGACACCCAGGCACACCACAGACACCCCAGGCACACCAGACACCTCTGACACCCCAAGTGCACCTCCTGACACCCCAGGCACACCTCTGACACTCCCAGGTACACCAGACACCCCAGGCACACTGGATGACACTCCAGGCACACCCCTGACACTCCAGCACACCTCTGACACCCCAGGCACACCTGACACCCAGGCAAAACCTCCGATACTCCCAGGTACACCCCTGACACTCCCCAGGTACACCCTGACACCTAGGCATTCTCTGACACCCCCTGCACACCTCAGACACCCCCATCCCCAGACCACCTCATCTCAGACACCCCTAGGCACACTCCGCAGGTAAACCCTCCACTTGCACCCCAGACACCCATGGCATTTCTCTGACACCCCAGGTACCCCTGACACTCCCCAGGCACCCCAGACACTCCCCCAGGCACACCCTCAGACACTCCCCAGGCACACCTCTGACACTCCCCAGGCACACCGCTGACACTGCCAGGTACAACCCCACACCCATGTACACCTGACACTCCCCATGTACACCTCTGACACAGGCACTCCACTGACACTCCTGGTACACCCCTGACACCCCAGGCACACCTCTGACACCCAGACACCTTTGACACCCCAGAACCTCAGACACCCAGGTACACCCCAGACACTCTAGCACACTTTCACACCCCAGGCTACCCTCCGACACTCCACAGGCACACCTCTGACACCCCTGCACTTACACCCCGTGCACACCTCTGACACCCCAGGCACACCCATGAAACTCCAAGGCACACCTTGACACCCCCAGGCACACTCTCACACTCGGCACACCTGACTCCCCAGGCACACCTCTGACACTCCCCAAGTACTCCACTGACATTCCATGGTACACCTCTGACACTCCCAGTTACACGTCCGACACTCCCAGATACACCTCTGACACTCCCAGGTCCATCTCACACTCCCAGGTACACCTCTGACACTGCCAGGTACACCTCTGACAATCCCAGGCACCCCAGACACTCCCTCCGACACCCCAGGCACACCTCTGACACTCCCAGGTACACAATCGATATTCCCAGGTACACCTCCGATATTCCCAGGTACACCTCTGATACTGCCAGGTACACCTTGAGACTCCCAGGTACCCACTGACACCTGCACACCTCTGACACTCCCAGGTACCTCTGACACTCCCTGGTTCACCTCTGAGACTCCCAGGCACACTCTGACACTCCCCTGGTTCACTTCGATATTCCCAGGCACACCTCCGATATTCCAGGCACACTCCTGATACTCCCAGGCACACCCTGATACTCCCAGGCACACCTGTGAGACTCCCAGGCACTTCACTGACACTCCCTGGCATACCTCTGACATTCCCAGGCACACCTCTGACACCCCAGGTACACCTCTGATATTCCGGCACACCTCTGACACTCCCAGGTCCGCCTCGGACACCTGAGGTACAACCTGACACCCCCAGGTAAACCTCCGATACTCCTAGGAATTCCCTGACACTCCCTTGCACACCTCTGACACTCCCAGGCACACCCTGATATTCCCAGGTACACTCTGACACTCCCAGGTCCGCCTCGACACCTGAGGTACAACCCGACACCCCAGGTACACCTCTGACACCCCAGAATCCTCCTGACACCCCCTGTACACCTCTGACACCACCAGGCACACCCCAGACACTTCCTGGTACACCTCAGACACCCAGGCACACCCCACTCCTGGGGTCCCCCCTGACGGTCCCAGGCACACCCCTCAGACAACCCAGGTACACCTCAAACACCACCAGGCACACCCTCTGACACCCCTGGCACACCCCAGACACCTAGGCACACCTCTCACACTGCAGGCACACCTCTCACACTCCCAGGTACCCTGTGACACCAGGTGCACACCTCAAACACTCCCAGGCACACCTTGACACTCCCAGGTACACCGCTGACACTCCCATGCACTCCACTGAAACCCCTGATACACCCCTGACACTCCCAGGCACACCTCTGACACCTAGGTCCACCTCTGACACTCCCAGGCACACCTCTGACACCCATGCACACCTGACACCCCAGGCACACCTCTGACACCCATGTACTCCACTGAACCCCTGATACACCCCTGACACTCCCAGGTACACTCTGATACCCTTGGCACACCTCTGACACTCCCCAGGCACACTTCCAGACACTCCCAGCTACTCCCTGATACTCCCAGCGCACACCCCAGACACTCCCAGGCACACCTCTGATACCTCTGGCACACCTCTGACATTCCCCTGTACACCTCTGACACCCCAGGTACACGTCCGACATTCCCAGATACACCTCTGACACTCCCACACCTCTGACACCCCAGGCACACCTCTGACACCCCAGGCACTCCACTGACACCCCTGTACACCCCTGACACTCCCAGTCACACCTCCCCACACCCCAGGCACACCAGACACCCAGGTGCACACTTCTCACACCCCAGGCACACCTCTGACACCCTAGGTACTCCTCTGTCACTCCCTGATACAGCTCTAACACCCCAGGCACACTGTGACACCCCAGGTACACCGCTGACGCTGCCAGGCACACTTCAGACACTGCCAGGCACACTCCCGACACCCCACACCTCTGACACCCCCAGGCACACCCCTCAGACACCCCTGGCACACCTGACACTAGGTACACCTCTGACACCCCAGGCACACCCCTGACACTCCAGGCACACCAGACACCCCAGGTACACCCCAGACACCCCAGGCACCCCAGACACCCTAGGCACACTTCACACTCACAGGTACACCTCCGACACCCCAGGCACACCCTGACACTCCCAGGCACACCTCAGACACCCGGTACACCCCAGACACTGCCAGGCACACCACAGACACCCCAGGCACACCCCCAGACACCCACAGCCTGACACCCCAAGTGCACCTCTGACACTCCCAGGCACACCTCTGACACTCCCAGGCACCTCAGACACTCCCAGGCACACTGATGACACTCCCAGGTACACCTCTGACACTCCCAAGCACACTTGACACTCCCAGGCACACCTCCGACACTCCCCAGGTAAACCTCCGATACTCCTAAGTACACCTCTGACACTAGGTACACCTCTGACACCCCTAGGTATTCCTCTGACACCCCTGGCACACCTCTGACACTCCCAGGTACACCCCCAGACACTCCTTGCACATCCCACACTCTAGGCACACTCTCACACTGCAGGTAAACCCTCACACACCCAGGTACCCCTGACACTCCATGGCATTTCGACACCCCAGGCACCTCAGACACCCCAGGCACACCCTCAGACACCCCAGGCACACCCCAGACACCCCAGGTACACCTCTGAAACTCCCAGGTACACCGCTGACACTGCCAGGCACAACCTCACACCCATGCACACCTCCGACACTCCCATGTACACCCTGACACTCCCAGGTACTCCACTGACACTCCTGGTACACCCCTGACACCCCAGGTACACCTCTGACACTCCAGGGACACCTTGACACCCAGGCAAACCCTCAGACACCCCCAGGCACACCCCAGACACCCCAAGCACACTTCTCACACCCCAGGCACACCTCCACACCCCAGGTACACCTCTGACACCCCTGGCACACCTCTGTCCCAGGCACACCTCTGACACCCAGGCACACCTATGAAACCCAAGGCACACCTCCGACACTCCCAGGCACACTCTCACACTCCCCAGGCACACCTCCGACACCCCAGGTACACCTCTGACACCCCAAGTACTCCACTGACATTCCATGGTACACCTCTGACACTCCCCAGTCACACGTCCGACACTCCCAGATACACCTCTGACACTCCCAGGCACATCTTGACACCAGGCACACCTCTGACACTGCCAGGTACACCTCTGACAATCCCAGGTACCCCTGTGACACCCCTGGCACACCTCCGACACCCCAGGTACACCTCTGACACCCCAGGCACACAATCGATATTCCCCAGGCACACCTCCGATATTCCCAGGCACACCTCTGATACCACAGGTACACCTTGAGACCCCAGGTATCCACTGACACCCCTGCACACCTCTGACCCAGGTACCCTCCTGACACTCCCCTGGTCTCACCTCTGAGACTCCAGGCACACCTCTGACACTCCTGGTTCACTCTGATATTCTGCACACCTGATATTCGTTCCCATATTCCCCAGCACACCTCTGACACACCCAGGCAGTCCGCCCCACACCTGAGGTACAACCTGACAATCCTAGGGCACCCTCTGACACCCCAGGAATTCCTCTGACACCCCGCACACCTCTGACACCACCAGGCACACCCCAGACACTCTGGCACACCCCTGACAATCCCAGGTACACCCCTTTCACTCCCCTGGGTCTCCCTGACGGTCCCAGGTACACCCCTGTGACAAATCCCAGGCACACCTCAAACACTCACCAGGCACACCTCTGACACCCCCAGGCACACCCCTAGACACCCCCAGGCACACCTCTCACACCTGCAGGCACACCTCCCACACCCCAGGTACACCTCTGACACTCCCAGGTACACCCCAAACACCCCAGGCACACCTTGACACTCCCAGGCACACGCTGACACCTTGCACTCCACTGAAACTCCCTGGATACACCCCTGACACCCCAGGCACACCTCTGACACCCCAGGTCCACCTGACACTCCAGGCACACCTGACACCCACACACCTCCGACACCCCAGGTACACCTCTGACACCCCATGTACTCCACTGAAACTCCCTGATACACCCTGACACCCCAGGCACACCCTGACACCCTGCACACTCTGACACCCCGGCACACTTCCAGACACCCCAGCCATCCCTGACACTCCCCAGCCACACCCCAGACACCCCAGGCACACTCTGACACTGCTACCTCTGACATTCCCTGGCACACCTCTGACACCCCTGCACACGCCTGACATCTTCCAGATACACCTCTGACACCCAGGCACACCTCTGACACTCCCAGGTGCCACCTCTGACACTCCCCAGGCACCCACTGACACCCCTGGCACACCCCTGACACCCCCAGTCACACCTCTGACACTCCCCAGGCACACCAGAGACACCCCAGGGCACACTTCTCACACCCCAGGTACACCCTCTGACACCTAGGTACCTCTGTCACTCCTGATACAGCCCCACACCCCAGCACACCGAGACACTCCCCAGGCACAACCGCCGACGCTGCCAGGCACACTCCAGACAACCCAGGCACACCTGACACCCCAGGCACACCACACCCCCAGACACCCCTGCACACCCACACCCCAGGCACACCCCTGACACCCCAGGCACACCCCTGACACTCCAGGCACACCAGACCTGCACACCCAGACACCCCAGGCACACCCCAGACACCTAGGCACACTTCACACCCACAGGCACACTCCGACACCCCAGGCACACCCCTGAACACACCCCAGGCACACACACAGGACACCCCTGAGACACTGCCACACACAGACACCCCAGTGCCACCCCAGACACTCCATGGCGCCCCACACCCATGCACCTCTGACACTCCCCAGGCACACCTCTGACACCCCAGCACACCCCAGACACCCCAGGCACACTGACGACACTGCACCTCCGGCACACCCTGACACCCAGGCACCACACACCCAGGTAAACCTCCTGATAACCCCAAGCAACTCTGACACCCCAGCACACCCCTGACACCCCTAGGCATTCCTCTGACACTCCCCTGCACACCACACCCCAGGCACACCTCAGACACCCTTGCACATCTGCAGACACCCCAGGCACACCACACCCTGCAAACTCAAACCCCAGGTACCCAGACACCATGGCATTTCCTGACCCCAGGTACCTCAGACACCCCGGCACACCCAGACACCCCAGGCACACCCCAGACACCTCAGGCACACCCTCTGACACCCCAGGCACACTGCTGACACTGCCAGGCACACCTCCCACACCCACACTCCCACACCCATGCACACTCACACTCCCAGGCACCCACTGACACTCGCACACCCCTGACACCCAGGCACACCTCTGACACCCCAGGACACCTTGACACCCAAACCCCAGACACCCCGCACAACACACCCCAAGCACACTCTCACACTTCAGCACACTCCCGACACTCCCAGGCACACCTCTGACACCCCTGGCACACCCTCACACCCTAGGTACACTTGACACTAGGCACACCCCATAAACCAAGGCACACCCCACACCCCAGCACACTCTCATACCCCTGCACACTCTGACACTCCCAGGCACAACTCTGACACCCCAGGCACACCCATGAAACCCAAGGTACACCTCTGACACCCCAGGCACACCTCTGACACCCCAAGCACTCCACTGACATTCCATGCACACTTGACACCCAGTTACACGTCCGACACCCCAGATACACCTCTGACACCCCAGGCACATCTCGACACCCCAGGTACACCTCTGACACTGCCAGGTACACGTCTGACAACCCTGGTACCCTGGACACTCCCAAGTACACCTGACACTCCTGAAGGTACACTCTGACACTCCCCAGTACAATCGATATTCCCAGGTACACCTGATATTCCCAGGCACACCTCTGATACTGCCAGGCACACCTTGAGACTCCTAGGTACCCACTGACACTCCTGGCACACCTCTGACACTCCCAGCACTGACACCTGTTCACCTCTGAGACTCCCAGGTACACCTCTGACACTCTGTCCACTCTCCGACATTCCCAGGCACACCTCCGATATCCTGCACACCTGATTCCCCCAGGCACACCTCTGATACTCCCAGGCACACCTTGAGACTCCGACCCACACCCCAACTGCACACCTCTGACACCCTAGGCACACCTCTGACACCCCTGGTCTACCTCTGTTCCCCAGGCAACCTCTGACACTCCCTTGGTTCACCTCCGATATTCCCAGGCACACCTCCTGATATTCCTCAGGTACACTCTGATACTCCCAGGCACACCTTGAGACTCCCAGGCATCACTGACACCCTGGCATACCTCTGACATTCCCCAGGCCACCTCTGACACCCCAGGCACCTCTGATATTCTCAGGCACACCCTGACACTCCCAGGTCCGCCTCGGGACACCAGCCAACCTGACACCCGGCAAACCTCCTGATACCCTAGGCACACCTCTGACAATCCCAGGCACACCTGACACCCCAGGAATCTCCACACCCTTGTGCCAACCCTGACACCACCAGGCACACCCCTGAGACACTTCCCTGGCACACCCCAGACAATCCCAGGCACACCCCTTTCAACCCCTGGGTCTCCCCTGACACCCCAGGTACACTTCCAGACAAATCCCAGGCACACCCCAGCACCCACACCCCTGCACACCCTCAGACCCCCCAGGCACACCTTCACACCTGCAGGTACACCTTCACACTCCAGGTACCCAGCACACCCCAGGCACACCCCACACCCAGCAACACCTGACACCCAGGCACCGCTGACACTCCCATGCACTCCACTGAAACTCCCTGATACACCCCTGACACCCCAGGCACACCTCTGATACCCTAGGCACACTCTGACACTCCAGCAGGCACACCTCTGACACCCATGCACACCTCCGACACCCCAGGCACACCTCTGACACCCCATGCACCCACTGAAACTCCCTGATACACACCCCTGACACTCCCCAGGCACACCTCTGATACCCTCAGGCACACCTCTGACACTCCCCAGGCACACTGACACTCCTGTACTACTCCCTGATACTCCCAGCCCACCCAAGACACTTAGGCACACCTTGATACTCCCTGCACACTCTGACACCCCCAGGCACACCTCTGACACCCCAGGCACACCTCTGACACTCTCAGGCACACACTGACACTCCCCAGGTACTACACTGACATTCCCTGGCACACCTCTGACACTCAGGCACACGTCCGACATTCCCAGATACACCTCTGACACTCCCCAGCACACTCTGACACCCCAGGCACACCCTGACACCCCAGTACTCCACTGACACCCTGGCACACCCCTGACACTCCAGCCACACCTCTGACACCCAGGCACACCGCAGACACCAGGCCACCTCACACTCCCAGGCACACCTCTGACACCCTAGGCACTCCTATGTCACCCCTGGCACACCTCCACCCCAGGCACACCTCTGACACATCCAGGCCACCCAGACACCCCTGGCACACCCCTGACGCCCCCAGGCACACCTCTGACACTTCCCAGGCACACCCCAGACACCCCAGGCACACCCCACACCCCTGCAGGCACACCCCCACACCCACAGGCACACCTCCGACACCCCCCAGGCACACCTCTGACACCCCAGGCACACCCCAGACACCGCCACACCCCAGACACTGCCAGGCACACCACAGACACAGGCACACCCCAGCACACACCCACACCCCAATGCACCTCTGACACCCCAGGCACACCTGACACTAGGCACACCCTCAGACACCCCAGGCACACCATGACACCCAGGCACACTCTGACATCCTGCCACTCTGACACTCCCAGGTACACTCCACACTCCCAGGCAAACCTCCATACCCTGCACACCCTGACACCCCAGTTACACTCTGACACTCAGGCATTCTCTGACACCCCCTGCCACCTCTGACACCCCAGGCACACCCCCAGACACTCACCCACACCTGCACACCACATGCACACCCCTCACCTGGCTTTCCCCTGACACCCGGCACACCTCACACCAGGTACTCCAGACACTCTGCACTCTCTGACACCCCAGGCACACCAGACACCCCAGGTAACCACAGACACCCCAGGCACACCCAGACACCCCAGCACACATACACCCCAGGCACACCCCAGACAATCCTGCACACCTGATATTCCAGGCACACCTTGAGACCTGTACTTCACTGACACTCCCCTTGGTATTTGACATTCCCCAGGCACACCCTCACACCACCAGGCACACATTCCTGATAATCCCAGGCACACCTCTGACACTGCCAGGTCCGTCTCTGACACTCCCAGGCACAACTCTGACACCCCAGGTGCTTCCGATACCCCTGGCACACCCCTGACACCCCAGGCACACCTCCACCCCAGGCATTCTCTCTGAACCCCTGGCACACCTCTGACACACCTAGGCACACCTAAGACACCCCCTGGCCACCCCTGACACCCCAGGCACACCCTTTCACCCCTGGTTCTCCCCTGACACCCCAGGCACACCCCACACCCAGGCACACTGCACACCCTGACACCCTGGCACATCTCAGACACTCTAGGCACACTCTCACACTGCAGGTAAACTCACACTCCAGCACTCCTGTGACACCCTGGCATTCTCTGACACCCCAGGCACTGACACCCCAGCACCACACACCCCAGGCACACCTCAGACACCCCAGGCACACCTCTGACACCCCAGGCACACCGCTGACACTGCCAGGTACACCTCCACACCCATGTACACCTCCGATAATTCCCCATGCACACCCTGACACTGCACCATTGACACCCTGCACACCCCTGACACCCCAGGCACACTCTGACACCCCTGGTTCACTCTGAGACTCCCCAGGCACCTCTGACACCCCAAGCACACTTCACACTCCCCAGGCACACCTGACACCCCAGCACACCCCTGACACCTGCACACCCCCACACCCAGGTCCACCTCTGACACTCAGGCACACCTATGAAACCGCCACCTCTGACACCCCAGGCACACTTCACCATCCCAGGCACACCTCCCACACCCCAGGCACACCTCTGACACTTCCAGCACACCTATGAAACCGGCACACCTCTGACACTCCCAGGCACACCTCTGACACTCCAAGCACTACTGACATTCCTATGGCACACCTCTGACACCCCAGTTACACGTCCGACACTCCCAGATACACACCTCTGACACTGGCACATCTCGACACTCCCAGGTACACCTCTGACACCGCCAGGCACACTCTGATAATCCCAGGCACTCCTGCAATTCCACACTCCGACACTCCCTAGGTACACCTCTGACACTCCCAGGCAAACAAACGATATTCCCAGGCACACTGATATTCCCAGGCACACCTCTGATACTGCCAGGTACACCTTGAGACCCCAGGTACTCCACTGACACTCCTGGTGCACACCTCTGACACTCCCCAGTACCTCTGACACCCCTGGTTCAACCTGAGACTCCCAGGCACACCTCTGACACTCCCTGGTTCACCTGATATTCCCAGGCACACCTCCGATATCAGGCACACCTCCGATAATTCCCCAGGTACACCTCTGATAATCCCCAGGCACACCAGACCCCAGGCACTCCACTGACACTCCCTGCACACCTCCTGACACCCCAGGACACCTCTGACACTCCCTGGTTCACCCCTGAGTCTCCCAGGCACACCTCTGACACTCCTGGTTCACCTCCGATATTCCAGGTACACCTCCGATACTCCCCACACCTCTGATTCTCCCAGGTACACCTTTGAGACTCCTACACTTCACTGACAACCCTGGCATACCTCTGACATTCCCAGGCACACTCTGACACTTGTGTTAATTCTGACACCTAGTGTCTGCCCGACACCCCAGGCACAACTCCGACACCCCAGGAAACCTGATACCCCAGGCACACCTCTGACACTTCCAGGCACACCTCTGACACTCCTAGACCCTTCTGACACCCCTCATGTACACCTCTGACACTACCAGGTACACAGACACCCCTGGCACACCTCAGACACCCCAGGTGCACCCCACCCTGGGTCTCCCCCACACCCCAGGCACACCTCACAATCCCAGGCACACCCCAGACACCCTGCACACCTCTGACACCTGCAAACCCCAGACACTTCTAGGCACATCTCACACCTGCAGGTACACCTCCCCACTCCCCAGGCACTTGACACCCTGGCACTCTCTGACACTCCCCAGGCACACCTCAGACACCCCCAGGCACCAGACACCCCAGGCACACCTCAAACACTCCCAGGCACACCTCTGACACTCCCAGGTACACCGCTGACACGCCAGGCACCTTGACACTCCATGCACACACCCCAGGTACACCTCTGACACTCCCATGTACCCAATGAACTGATACACCCCTGACACTCCCAGTTACTCCCTGATACTCCCAGCCACACCCCAGACACTCCCAGGTACACCCTGAGACTCTCTGCACCTCTGACACCCCAGGCACACCTCTGACACCCAGGCCACCTCTGACACTCTGTACACGTCTGACACTCCCAGGTACTACACTGACATTCCCTGGTACACCTCTGACACTCCAGGCCACATCCGACACTCCCAGATACACTCTGACACTCCCAGGTACACCTTGATACCCCAGGCCACCCTGACACCAGGTACCCACTGACACCCCTGCACACCCCTCACACTCCCAGTCACACCTGACACCCACACCGCAGCCACCCCCAGTACACTTCACACTCCCAGGTACACCTCTGACACCCCAGGCACCCTATGTCACCCCCACACACCCCACACCCAGGCACACCGGTGACACTCCCAGGCACACCGCTGACACTCCCAGGCACACCGCTGACACTCCCCATGTACACCTCAGACACTGCCAGGCACACCCCAGACACTGCCACACACTCAGACACCCCAGGCACACCTCAGACACCCAAGGTGCTCTGACACCAAGTGCACTGACACCCCAGGCACACCTCTGACACTCCCAGGCACACCACACTTCCAGGCACACCTCAGACACCCCAGGCACACCCCAGACACTCCAGGCACACCCCAGACACCCTAGCACTTCACACCACAGGCACACCTCCGACACTCCCCAGGCACACCTCACACCCCAGGCACACCCCTGACACTCCCAGGCACACGGCTGACACCCCAGTGCACACCCCACACTGCCAGGTACACCCAGACACTGCCAGGCACACCCCAGACACCCCAGGCACACCTCAGACACTCCAAGGTGCTTCTGACACTCCCAAGTGCACCTCTGACACCCCAAGCACTCTACTGACATCCCATGCACACCTCTGACACTCCCAGTCACACGTCCGACACCCCAGATACACCTCTGACAATTTCCCAGGTACATCTCTGACACTCCCAGGGCACACTCTGACACTCCAGGCACACTCTGATAATCCCAGGCACTCCTGCAGCACTGCACACCTCCGACACTCCCAGGTACACCTCTGACACCCCAGGCCACAACGATATTCCCAGTGCACACCTCCGATATTCCCAGTACACCTCTGATACTCCAGGTACACCTTGAGACCCCAGTACTCCCACCACACTCCCTGGCACACCCCCTGACACTCCCAGGTACTCCTCTGACACTCCTGGTTCAACTCTGAGACTCCCAGGCACCCTCTGACACTCTGGTTCACCTCCTGATATTCCAGGTACACTCGATATTCCCAGGCACCTGATACCCCTGTACACCTCTGATAACTCCCAGGCACACCTGACCCTAGGTACCCACTGACACCCCTGCACACCTCTGACACCCCAGGTACACCTCTGACACTCCCCTGGTTCACCTCTGAGACTCCCAGGCACACCTCTGACACCCCCTGGTTCACTCGATATTCCCAGGTACACCTCCGATATTCCCAGGCACACTCGATTCTCCCAGGCACACTTTGAGACTCCCAGGCACTCTCCACTGACACCCCTGGCACACTTTGACATTCCCCAGGCCACCTCTGACACTCAGGCACACCTCTGACACTCCCAGGTCCGCCTGACACCCCAGGTACAACCTGACACTCCCAGGTAAACCCGATACCCCTAGGCACACCTCTGACACTTCCAGGTACACCTCTGACACCCCAGGAATCCTTCTGACACCCCCTTGCACACCTCTGACACCACCAGTACACCCCAGACACTCCCCTGCACACCCCAGACACTCCCAGGCACCCCCACCCCTGGGTCCCCTGACACCCCAGGCACCCTCAGACAACCCCAGGCACACCTCAGACACCCCAGGCACACCTGACACCCTGCAAACCCCAGACACCCCCAGGCACACCCCACTGCAGGCACACCTCCACACCCAGGCACTCCTGTGACACCCTGGCACTCTCTGACACCCCAGGCACACCCCAGACACCCCAGCACACCCCAGACACCCCAGGCACACCCCACACCCCAGGCACACTCTGACACTCCCAGGCACACCGCTGACACCCCAGGTACTGTTTGACACCCATGCACCTCCACTCCCAGGTACACCTCTGACACTCCCATACCCAATGAAACCCCTGATACACCCCTGACACTTGGTTACTCCTGATACTCCCAGCTACAACCCCAGACATCCCAGGCACACCTCTGAGACTCTCTGCACACCCCTGACACTCCCAGGCACACCTCTGACACTCCCAGGCACACCTCTGACACTCTAGGCACACGTCTGACACTCCAGGTACCACACTGACATTCCCTGGTACACCTCTGACACCAGGCACACGCCCGACACCCCAGATACACCCTCTGACACCCCAGGTACACTGATACCCCAGGCACACTCTGACACCCCAGGTACCCACACCCTGGTACACCCCCTCACACTCCCAGACACACTCTGACACCCCAGGTACACCGCAGCCACCCCAGGCTACACTTCACACCCCAGGCACACCTCTGACACCCCTAGGCACTCCCATGTCACCCCCTGATACACCCCTAACACTGGTACACCGTGACACCCCAGGCACCGCTGACACCTCAGGCACACCGCTGACACTCCCCATACACCCCAGACACTGCCAGGTACACCTCAGACACTGCCAGGCACACCTCAGACACTCCCAGGTACACCCCAGACACCCACAAGCTCTGACACCCCAAGTGCACCTCTGACACTCCCAGGCACACCACCTCTGACACTCCCAGGCACACTGACACTCTGGCACACCAGACACCCCAGGTACACCTCCCAGACACTCGGCACACCCCACACCCCAGGCACCCCTCACACTCACAGGTACACTCCACACCCAGGCCACCTCTGACACTCCCAGGCACACCGCTGACACTCAGGTACACCGCTGCACTCCCAGGCACACCCTCAGACACTGCCAGGCACACCCCAGACACCCCAGGCACACCCCACACCCCAGGCACACCTCTGACACCAAGGTGCTCTGACACCCCAAGCACCTCTGCTCCCAGGCACACCTCTGACACTCCAGGTACACCCCCTGACACTCCCAGGCACACTGCCACTCCCCAGATACACCTCTGACACTCCCAGGTACATCTCTGACACTCCCAGGTACACCTCTGACACTGCCCAGGCACACCTCTGATAATCCCAGAAACCTGTCTCTACACTGACACCCCAGGTACACCTCTGACACTCCCAGGTACACAATCGATATTCCCAGGTACACCTCCGATATTCCCAGGTACACTCTGATACTGCCAGGTACACCTTTGAGACTCAGGTACTCCACTGACACCCTGGCACCTCTGACACCCAGGTACTCCTCTGACACTCCCTGGTTCAACTCTGAGACTCAGGTCCACCTCTGACACTCTGGTTCACCTGATATTCCCAGGTACACCTCCGATATTCCCAGGTGAAGGTACACCTCTGATACTCCCAGGTACACCTTGAGACTCCTAGGTACTCCACTGACACCCCTGGTACACCTCTGACACCCCAGGTACACCTCTGACACCCTGGTTCACCTCTGAGACTCCCAGGACACTCTGACACCCTGGTTCACCTGATATTCCCAGGTACACCTGATATTCCCAGGTACACCTCCGATTCCAGGCACACCTTGAGACTCCCAGGTACTTCACTGACACTCCTAAGCCTCTCTGACATTCCCAGGTACACTCTGACACTCCCAGGTACACCTCTGACACTCCCAGGTCCGCCTCCGACACCCAGGTACAACTGACACTCCCAGGTAAACCTCCGATACCCTAGGCACACCTCTGACACTCAGGTACACCTCTGACACCCTAGGAATTCTTCTGACACTCCCTTGTACACCCTGACACTACCAGGTACACCTCAGACACTCCTGGTACACCTCAGACACTCCCAGGTGCACCTCACTCCTGGGTCTCCCCTGACACCCCAGGTACACATCAGACAACCCAGGTACACCTCAGACACTCCCAGGTACACCTCTGACACTCCTTGGTAAACCTCAGACACTTCTAGGTACACTCCTCACACTCGGGTACACCTCTCACACCCCAGGTACTCCTGTGACACTCCCTGGGTACTCTGACACTCCCAGGTACACCTCAGACACTCCCAGGTACACCCTCAGACACCCCAGGTACACCTCAAACACTCCCAGGCACACCTCTGACACCCAGGTACACCGCTGACACTGCCAGGTACACCTTTGACACCCATGTACACCTCCGACACTCCCAGGTACACCTCTGACACTCCCATGTACTCCAATGAAACTCCCTGATACACCCCTGACACTCCTGCCACCCCCGATACCCCAGCTACACCCCAGACACTCCCAGGCACACCTCTGAGACTCTCTGTACACCTCTGACACCCCAGGCACACCTCTGACACTCAGGTACACCTCTGACACTCAGGTACACGTCTGACACTCCCAGGTACTACACTGACATTCCTGGTACACCTCTGACACTCCCAGGTACACGTCCGACACCCCAGATACACCTCTGACACTCCCAGGTACACCTCTGATACTCCCAGGTACACCTCTGACACCTCCAGGCACTCCACTGACACCCTTGCACACCTCACACTCCCCAGACACCTCTGACACCCCAGGCACACCGCAGCCACTCCCAGGTACACCCTCACACCCCAGGCACACCCCTGACAACTCCTAGGTACCCTATGTCACCCCTGATACACCCCCTAACACTCCCAGGCACACCGGTGACACTCCCAGGTACACCGCTGACACCTCAGGTACACGCTGACACTCCATGCACACCCCAGACACTGCCAGGCACACCTCAGACACTGCCAGGTACACCTCAGACACCCCAGGTACACCCTCAGACACTCCAAGCTCTGACACCAAGCACCTCTGACACCCAGGTGGCACACCTCTGACACTCCCAGGCACACCGCTTACCCAGGTACACCTCAGACACCCCAGGTACACCCCAGACACCCCGGTGGTACACCCCAGACACCCTAGGACACTTTCACACTCACAGGTACACCTCCGACACTCCCAGGTACACCCTGACACCCCAGGTACACCCGCTGACACTTGTGCACACCTGCCACACACCCCAGGTACACCAGACACTGCCAGGCACACTCAGACACTGCACACCCCAGACACTCCCAGGTACACCTCAGACACCCAAGGTGCTTCTCTGACACTCCCAAGTGCACCCTGACACTCCCAGGCACACCTCTGACACTCCCAGGTACACCTCAGACACTCCCAGGTACACCGCTGACACTCCCAGGTACATCTCTGACACCCCACACCTCTGACACTCCCAGGTACACCTCCGACACCCCAGTAAACCTGATACTCCCAAGTACACTTGACACTCCCAGGTACATCCTCACACCCTAGGTATTCCTCTGACACTCTGGAACACTTGACACCCCAGGCAGACCTCAGACACCTCACCCCACACCCTCTGTCACTCACATGTACACCTCTTTCAATCCCCTGGTTTTCCCTGAACCCCAGGGCACACCACAGACACCCCAAGCACACCTCGACACCCCAGGCACACTTGACACTCCAGGCACACCTTAGACACTGTAGGCACCTCTCACACTCCCAGGCACCCCCACACCCCAGGCACCCTGACACCTGGCACTCTTCTCTGACACTCCAGGCACACCCCAGACACCCCCAGGTAAACCACAGACACCCCGGTACACCTCAGACACCCCAGGTACACCACAGACACTCCCAGGCACACCCCAGACACCCCAGGCACATCTCCTGACAACCTAGGCACACCCTTGACACTGCTAGGTACAACTCGACAACCATACACCTGACACCCCAGGTGCAGCCTGACATTCCAGGTACCCACTGACACCCATGGTACACCCCTGACACCCAGGCACACCCTGACACTCCAAGGTACACCTTGACACTCCCAGCCACACCTCAGACACTCCCCAGGTACACCCCCAGACACCCCAGGTACAACTCTCACGCCTCAGGCACACTCTGACACTAACAGGTACACCTCTGACACCCTGCACACCCTGACACCCTGTGTACACATCTGACACCCCAGGTACATCCTTGACACTCCAGGTACTACACTGACATTCCCTGGTACACCGCTGACACTCCCAGGTACACCGCTGACACTGCTAGTTACACCTCCGTCACCCCAGGTACACCCCGACACCCCAGGCACACCTCACACCCCAGGTACACCTCCGACACCCCAGGTACACCTCTGACACCAGGTACATCTCTGACATCCACACATCTCTGACACCCCAGGTCCACCTCTGACACCCCAAGTACTCCACTGACATACCCTGGTACACCCCTGACACTCCCAGGAACACCTGACACTCCCAGGTACACCTCCGACACTGCCAGGCACACCTCTACACTCCCAGGTGCACTCTGAAACTCCCGTACATCTCTGACACTCTCAGGTACACTCTAACACCCATGTACACCGCTGACACTCAGGTACACCGCTGACACTGCCAGGTACACCTCAGACACCAAGCACACCCCAGACACTTAGCTACACTTCTCACACTCACAGGTACACCTCCGACACTGCCAGGCACACCCTCAGACACTCCCAGGTACACCTCTGACACTCCCAGGCACATCTCTGACACTCAGGTACACCTCTGACACTCCCCAGGTACACTGCTGAACCCCTGAGGTACATCGCTGACACTGCTGGTACACCCTCAGACACTGCCACACACCCCAGACACTGCCAGGCACACCTCAGACACTCCCAGGTACACCCCAGACACTCCAGCTCTGACACCCAAGTGCACTCTGACACTCCCAGGCACACTCTGACACTCAGGCCACCTCAGACACTCCCAGGTACACCGCTGACACTCCCAGATACACCTGACACTCCCAGGTAAACCTCCGATACTCCTAAGCACACCTCTGACACCCCAGGCACACCTCTGACACCTAGGTATTCCTCTGACACTACCTGGTACACCCCTGACACCCCAGGCACACCTCAGACACTCCACACCCCTGACACTCACATGTACACCTCTTCACTCCCTGGTTTTCCCTGACACCCAGGTACACCTCAGACACCCCAGGCACACCTCAGACACTCCCAGGCACACCTCTGACACCCCAGGCACACCTTAGACACTCTAGGCACACCTCTCACACCCCAGGTACACCTTTCACACCCCAGGCACTCCTGTGACACTCCCTGGCACTTCTCTGACACTCCCCAGGTACACCTCAGACACCCCTGCACACCACAGACACTCCCCAGGTACACCTCAGACACTCCCCAGGTACACCACAGACACTCCGGTACACCTCATACACTCCAAGGCACATCTCTGACAAACCTAGGTACACCCTTGACACTGCCAGGTACAACTCTGACACTCCATGTACACCTCCTGACACTCCCAGGTGCAGCTCTGACACCCCAGGTACTCCACTGACACACCATGGTACACCCTGACACCCCAGGTACACCTCTGACACTACAAGGCACACCTTGACACTCCCAGCCACACCCAAGACACCCAGAACACCCCAGACACCCCAGGCACACCTCACACTCTCAGGTACACCTCCGACACTAACAGGTACACCTCTGACACTCCTGGCACACTCTGACACCCCAGGTACACCTCTGACACCCCAGGCACAACCTTTGACACTCCTAGGTACTACACTGACATTCCTGGTACACCTCTGACACCCCAGGTACACCGCTGACACTGCTAGGTACCTCGACACCCCAGGTACACCCCACACTCCCAGGTACACTTCTCACACTCCAGGTACACCTGACACCTCCAGTACACCTCTGACCATCCCAGGTACATCTCTGACACCCATACATCTCTGACACTCCCAAATGCACTCTGACACTCCCAGGCACACCCCTGACACCCCAGGTACACCTCAGACACCCCAGGCACACCGCTGACACCCAGGCACACCTCTGACACCCCAAGCACACCACAGACACCCAGGCACACCCCAGACACTCCCAGGCACATCTCTGACAACTTAGGCACACTTGACACTGCCAGGTACAACTCTGACAATCTGCACACCTGACACTCCCAGGTGCAGCTCTGACATCCCAGGTACTCCACTGACACCCATGGTACACCCTGACACTCCCAGGTACACCTCTGACACTCCAAGGCACACCTCTTGACACCCCAGCTACACCAGACACTCCTGCACAATCCCCAGACACCCTGTACCTCACGCCCAGGCACACCTCTGACACTAACAGGCACACCTCTGACACTCCTGCACACACCCTGACACTCCAGGTACACACCTGACACCCCAGGTACATCCTTGACACTCAGGTACTACACTGACATTCCCTGGTACACCGCTGACACTCAGGTACACCGCTGACACTGCTAGTTACACCTCCGTCACCCCAGGCACACCCGACACTCCCAGGTACACTTCACCCAGGCACACCTCCGACTCCCAGGTACACCTCTGACACTTCCAAGTACCTCCCCTGCTCCAAGTACACATCTCTGACACCCCAGGTACACCTCTGAAATCCCAGTACCACTGACATGCCCTGGTACACCTCTGACACCCCAGGAACACCTCTGACACCTCCCAGGTACACCTCCGACACTGCCAGGTACACTTGCCACTCCCAGGTGCACCTCTGACACCCCAGGCACATCTCTGACACTCAGGTACACCTCTAACACTCCCATGCACACGCTGACACTTCAGGCACACCGCTGACACTGCCAGGGCACACCTCAGACACTGCCAGTACACCCCAGACACCCTAGCTACACTTCCCCACACTCACAGGCACACCTCCACACTGCCAGGCACACCCCTGCACACCCCAGGCACACCCCTGACACTCCCAGGCACATCTCTGACACTCTCAGGCACACCCTGACACTCCCAGGTACACTGCTGAACCCTGAGGCACACGCTGACACTGCCGGTACACCCCAGACACTGCCACACCTCAGACACACAGGCACACCTCAGACTCTCCCAGGTACACCTCAGACACCTCCAGCCTGACACTCCCAAGTGCACCTCTGACACTCCCAGGCACACCTCACACCCCAGGCACACCAGACACCAGGTACACTCTCAACTCCCAGGTACACCTCCGACACCCCAGGCACACCTCTGACCAACCCAGGCACATCTCGACACCCAAGGCACATCTCTGACACTCCCAAGTGCACCTCTGACACCCCAGGCACACCCCACACCCCAGGCACACCCCAGACACTCCCAGGCACACCGCTGACACTCCCAGGCACACCTCTGACACCCCAAGTACACCACAGACACCCAGGCCACCTCTAGCCCCAGGCACATCTCTGACAATCCTAGCACACCCTTGACACTGCCAGGTACAACCCTGACAATCCATGTACACCTCCGACACTCCCCAGGCAGCTCTGACATCCCAGGTACCCACTGACACCCCATGCACACCCCTGACACTCCAGGCACACCTCTGACACCCAAGGCACCTTGACACCCCAGCCACACCCTCAGACACCCAGGCACACCCAGACACTCGGCACACTCTCACGCCTCAGGCACACCTCTGACACCAACAGGCACACCTCTGACACCCTGGCACACCCTGACACCCCAGGTACACATCTGACACCCCAGGCCATCCTTTGACACCCCAGGTACTACACTGACATTCCCTGGTACACCGCTGACATCCCAGGCACACTGCTGACACTGCTAGTTACACACCCGTCACCCCAGGCACACCCTGACACTGGTACACTTCTCACACTCTCAGGCACACCTGACACCAGGCACACTCTGACACTCCCAGGTACATCTCTGACACCCAAGGCACATCTCTCTGACACCCCAGGTACACCTCTGACACCCTAAGCACTCCACTGACATACCCTGGTACACCTCTGACACCCAGGAACACCTCCGACACCCCAGGCACACCTCCTGACACTGCCAGGCACACTTTACACTCCAGGCACATCTGACACTCCCAGGTACATCTCTGACACCTCAGGTACACCTCTAACACCCCATACACCGCTGACACTCAGGAACACCGCTGACACTGCCAGGCACACCTCAGACACCTGCACACCCAGACACCCTGCATCTCACACCACAGGTACACTCCGACACTGCCAGGCACACCCCAGACACCCCAGGCACACCTCTGACACTCCCAGGCACATCTGACACCTCAGGTACACTCTGACACCCCAGGCACACCGCTGAACCTCTGAGGTACACTGCTGACACTGCTGGCACACCTCAGACACTGCCAGCACACCCCAGACACTGCCAGGTACACCCCAGACACTCCCAGGCACACCTCAGACACTCCAAGGTGCTTGACTCCCAAGTGCACCTCTGACACTCCCAGGCACACCTCTGACACCCCAGGTACACCTCAGACACTCCCAGGCACACCGCTGACACCCAGATACACCTCCGACACCCCAGGTAAACCTCCGATACTCCTAAGCACACCTCTGACACTCCCAGGCACACCCCTGACACTCCTAGGTATTCCTCTGACACCCCTGGTACACCTCTCACCCTGCACACCCCAGACACCACCCCCACACCTCTGACACCACATGTACACCTTTCACTCCTGGCTTTTTCCCTGACCCCCAGGCACACCCCAGACACCCCAGGCACACCCCTCAGACACCCCAGGCACACCTCTGACCCCACACCTAGACACCCTAGGCACACCTCACCCCAGGCACACCTTTCACACTTGTAATCCTGTGACACCCCTGGCACTCTCTGACACCCCAGGCACACCTCAGACACCCCCAGGCACACCACAGACACCCCAGGCCACCCCAGACACCCCAGGTACACCACACAGACACCCCAGGCACACCCTCAGACACCCCAGGCACACCCTGACAAACCCAGGTACACCCCTGACACTGCCAGGCCAACTCTGACACTCCATGTACACCTGACACCCAGGCAGCTCTGACACTTGTGCCTCCACTGACACACACCATGGTACACCCTGACACCCCAGGCACACCTCTGACACTACAAGGTACACCTTGACACTCCCAGCACCTAAGACACTCCCAGGAACACCCAGACACTCCCAGGTACACCTCACACCTCAGGTACACCTGACACCAACAGGCACACTGACACCTCTGGCACACCTCTGACACTCCCAGGTACACCCCTGACACTCCCCAGGTACATCCTTGACACTCCTAGGCACTACACTGACATTCCCTGGCACACCCTGACACTCCCCAGGACACCGCTGACACTGCTAGGTACCTGACACCGGTGCACACCCCACACCCAAGGCACACTTCACACTCCCAGGCACACCTGACACTCCCAGGCACACCTCTGACCATCCCAGGTAATCTCTGACACCCAAGGTACATCTCTGACACCCCAAGTGCACCTCTGACACCCCAGGCACACCTCTGACACCCCAGGCACACCCCAGACACTCCCCAGGCACACCGCTGACACTCCAGGCACACCTCTGACACCCTAAGCACACCTCTGACACTCCCAGGCACACCTCCCTGACACTCCCCAGGTAAACCTCCGACACCCTGGCACACATCTGACACCCCAGGCACACCTCTGACACCCCCAGGCATTCCTCTGACACTCCCTGGCACACCCCTGACACCCCAGGCACACCTCAGACACTCACCCCACACTCTGACACCCACATGCACACCCTTCAACTCCCTGGTTTCCCCGACACCCCAGGCACACCCCAGACACCCCAGGCACACCCCAGACACCCAGGCACACCTCTACACCCAGGCACACCCAGACACCCTAGGCACACCCCACACCCCAGGCACACCTCTCACACTCCCAGGCACTCCCAGACACTCCCTGGTACTTTCTGACACCCCAGGTGCACACCTCAGACAACCCCAGGTAAACCACAGACACCCCAGGTACACCTCAGACACTCCCCAGGCACACCACAGACACTCCAGGCACACCTCAGACACCCCAGGCACATCTCTGACAACTTAGGTACACCCTTGACACTGCCAGGCACAACTCTGACAACCATGTACACCTCCGACACCCCAGCCACACCTCAGACACCCCAGGCCACCCCAGACACCCCAGGCAATCACACTCTCAGGTACACACCTCTGACACTAACAGGCACACCTCTGACACTCCTGCACACCTCTGACACTCCCAGGTACACCTCTGACACTCCCCAGGCACATCTCACAACCTAGGTACACCCTTGACTGCCCAGGCACACCTCTGACACCCAAGCACACCTGACACCCCAGCCACACCCCCCAGACACCCCAGGCACACCCAGACACCCCAGGCAGAATTCTCACACTCCAGGCACACCTCTGACACTAACAGGCAACACTGACACTCTGGCACACCTCCACACCCCAGGCACACCCTGACACCCCAGGCACATCTCGACACCCCAGGTACTACACTGACATTCCCGGCACACCGCCGACACCCCAGGCACACCGCTGACACTGCTAGTTACACTCCGTCACCCCAGGCACACCCCGACACCCCAGGCACACTCCTCACACCCCAGGCACACCTGACACTCCCAGGCACACCTCTGACACCCCAGGTACATCTCTGACACCCAAGGCACATCTCTGACACCCCAGGCACACCTCTGCCACCCCAAGCACTCCACTGACATACCCTGGTACACCTCTGACACTCCCAGGAACACTCCTGCACTCCCCAGGGCACACCCTCGACACTGCCAGGTACACTTACACCTCAGGCACCCCTGACACCCCAGGCACATCTCACACCTCAGGCACACCCCCACACCCCATGCACACCGCTGACACCTCAGGCACACCGCTGACACTGCCAGCCACCCCAGACACTGCAAAGTACACCCCAGACACCCCAGGCACACTTCACACTCACAGGCACACCTCCTGACACTGCCAGGCACACCCCAGACACCCAGGCACACCCCTGACACCTAGGCATATCTCTGACACCTTGCACCCTGACACCCCAGGCACACCGCTGACACTCAGGCACACCGCTGACACTGCTGGCACACCTAGACAATGCCACACACCTCAGACACTGCCAGGCACACCCCACACCCGGCACACCCCAGACACCCAAGGTGCTTCTCTGACACTCCAGGGCACCTGACACCCCAGGCACACCTCTGACACCCCAGGCACACCCCAGACACTCCCTAGGCACACCCCTGACACTCCCCAAGTACACTCTGACACCCCAGGCACACCTGACACTCCCAGGTAAACTCCGATACCCCTAAGTACACCTCTGACACTCCCAGGACACCTCTGACACTTGTATTCCTCTGACACCCCTGCACACTGACACCCCAGGCACACCCCAGACACTCACCCTACACCCCTGACACTCACATGTACACATCTTCACTCCTGGTTTTCTGACACCCCAGGTACACCCCAGACACCCCAGGCACACCTCAGACACTCCCCAGGCACACCTCTGACACCCCGTCACACCCTCAGACACCCCAGGCACACACCCCTGACACCCCTGGCACACCCTGACACCTGCACACCCCAGACACTCACCCTTACACCTCTGACACCCATGTACACCCTTCTCACCCCTGGCACCCTCTGACACCCCAGGCACACCCCAGACACTCCAGGCACACCCCAGACACCCCCAGGCACACCAGACACCCCAGGCACACTCACACCCTCAGGCACACCTTGACACCAACAGGCACACCTCTGACACCCCTGCACAACCTCTGACACTCCCCAGGCACATCCTGACAATCCCAGGCACATCTCTGACACTGATACACTGACATTCCTGGTACACCTCTGACACTCCCAGGCACCGCTGACACTGCTGCACCTCCACACCCCAGGTACACACCCCTGACACTCCCAGGCACACTCACACCCCACACCCTCCGACACTCCCAGGCACACCTCTGACACTGGTACATCTCTGACACTCCAAGGCACATCTCTGACACCCCAGGTACACCCCTGACACTCCC
>NW_024726159.1:0-9106 GCF_018991925.1 Homarus americanus | reverse complement strand
TATAACAACCAGGACCATGATTATAACAACCATGACCATGATTATAACAACCAGGACCATGATTATAACAACCACGACCATGATAACAACCAGGACCATGGCTATAACAACCACGACCATGATTATAACAACCACGACTATGATTATAACAACCACGTCTATGATTATAACAACCACGGCCATGATTATAACAACCAGGACCATGATTATAACAACCAGGACCATGATTATAACAACCACGACTATGATTATAACAACCACGGCCATGATTATAACAACCATGACCATGATTATAACAACCACGACCATGATTATAGCAACCACGACCATGATTATAATAACCACGACCATGATTATAACAACCACGTCCATGATTATAACAACCACGGCCATGATTATAACAACCACGTCTATGATTATAACAACCACGGCCATGATTATAACAACCATGACCATGATTATAAGAATCACGACCATGATTATAACAACCAGACCATGATTATAACAACCAGGACCATGATTATAACAACCAGGACCATGATTATAACAACCAGACCATGATTATAACAACCTAGTACCCAGAACCTGTAGTACCCAGAACCTGTCACCCAACACCTAGTATCCACAGAACCTATCAACCAACACCTAGTACCCAGTACCTGTCACCCAACACCAAGTACCCAGAACCTGTCACCCAACACCTTGTAAAAAGAACCTGTCAACAACACCTAGTACCCAGAACTCCTGTCAAATTCAACACCTAGTACCCAGAACCTGTCACCCAACACCTAGTACCCAGAACCTGTCACCAAACACCTAGTACCAAGAACCTGTCACCCTACAATCTAGTAACACCCAGAATCTAGCACCTAACACCTAGTACCCAGAACCTGTCACCCAACACCTAGTATCCAGAACCTATCAACCAACACCTAGTACCCAGAACCTGTCAACCAACACCTAGTACCCAAAACCTGTCACCCAACACCTAGTACCAAGAACCTGCCACCCAACACCTAATACCAAAAACCTGTCACCCAACACCTAATACCAAGAACCTGTCACCCAACACCTAGTACCCAGAATCTAGCACCTATGACCTAGTACCCAGAACCTTTCACCCAACACCTATTACCAAGAACCTGTCAACCAACACCTAGTACCCAGAATCTAGCACCTAACACCTTGTACCCAGATCCTGTCACCCAACACCTAGTACCCATAATCTTGCACCCAGCACCTAGTACCCAGAATCTAGCACCTAAGACCTAGTACCCGGAATCTAGTACCTAAGACCTAGTACCAAGAACCTGTCACCCAACACCTAGAAACAAGAACCTGTCACCCAACACCTAGTACCCAGAACCTGTCACCCAACACCTAGTACCCAAAACCTAGTACCCGGAATCTAGTACCTAAGACCTAGTACCAAGAACCTGTCACCCAACACCTAGTACCCAGAACTTGTCACCCAACTCCTAGTGTCCAGAACATGTCACCCAACACCTAGAAACAAGAACCTGTCACCCAACACCTAGTACCCAGAACCTGTTACCCAACACCTGGTGCCAAAATCTAATTGCCCAACACCTAGTGCCCGGAATCTAGTGCCTGCAAAGACCTGAGTACCAGAACCTGTCACCCCAGTTCCCCATTGCCCAGAACCTGTCACCCAACACCCTGGTGCCCAGAACCAGTCGCCCAAAACCTGGTACCCAGAACCTGTCGCCAACACCTGAGTACCAGAACCTGTCACCCAACACCTGAGTACCCAGAACCTGCTGACCCAACACCTGGTACCCAGAACCTGTCACCCAACACCTAGTACCCAGAACCAGTCACCCAACACCCTAGTTCCCACAACTTGTCACCCAACACCCTGAGTGTCCCAGAACCTGTCACCCAACACCTAGTGCCAGACCTGTAACCCAACACCTAGTGCCCAGAACTGTCCACCCAACACCCCCTGGTACCCAAGAACCTGTCACCCAACACCTGGTACCCCGCATCCTCACCCCAACACCTAGTGCCCAGAACCAGTCACCCCAACACCTAGTACTGCAAAACCTGTCACCCAACACCTAGGTACCCAGAACCAGTCTGCCCAATTCCTGAGTACCCAAGAACCCTGTCACCCCAACACCCCTAGTACCCAGAATCTAGCACCTAACATCTGGTGCCCAGAACTTGTCACCTTTCATTGCCCAGGAACTTGTCACCCAACACCTGGTACCCAGAACTTGTCACCCAAACACCAGAAATTACCCAGAACCTGTCACTCAACACCTAGTTCCCAGAGACTACCTGTCACCCAACACCTAATTGCCAAGAACCTTGTCACCCAACACCTGGTTCAAGAACCTGTCTACCCCAACACCTAGTACCAAGAGACACATCTTAACAACCTGTTACCAAGAACCTGTCACCCAACAACCTAGTACCCAGAACCTGTCACCCAACACCTAGTACCCAGAACCTGTCACCCAACACCTAGTACACAGAATTTGTCACCCAACACCTAATACCCAGAACCTGTCACCCAACACCTAGTACCAAAAACTTGTCACCCAACATCTAGTACCCAGAACCTGACACACAACACCTAGTACCAAGAACCTGTCACCCAAAACCTAGTACCCAGAACCTATCACCCCACACCTAGTACCCAGAACCTGTCACCCAACACCTAGTATCCAGAACCTGTCACCCAACACCTAGTACCCAGAACCTGTCACCCAACACCAAGTACCCAGAACCTGTCACCCAACACCTTGTACCAAGAACCTGTCACCCAACACCTAGTACCCAGAATTTGTCACCCAACACCTAGTACCCAGAACCTGTCACCCAACACCTGGTCCCAGGAATCTAGCACCTAAGACCTAGTACCCAGAGACGTCACTCAACGCCTGGTACCAAGACCTGTCACCCAGCACCCTGGTACCCCAGAGACCTGTCACTTGTACCTAGTACCCAGAACCTGTCACCCAACACCTAGTACCCAGAACCTATCACCCAACACCTAGTACCCAGAACCTGTTACCCAACACCTATTATCCAGAACCTGTCACCCAACACCTAGTACCCAGAACCTGTCGCCCAACACCAAGTACCGAGAACCTGTCACCCAACACCTTGTACCCAGAACCTGTCTCCCAACACCTAGTACCCAGAACCTGTCACCCAACACCTAGTACCAAGAACCTGTCACCCTACACCTAGTACCCAGAATCTAGCACCTAAGACCTAGTACCCAGAACCTGTCACCCAACACCTGGTACCAGAACCTGTCACCCAACACCCTAGTACCCAGAACCTGTCACCCAACACCTATTACCCAGAACCTGTCACCCAACACCTAGTACCAAGAACCTGTCACCCAACACCTAACACCAAACCTGTCACCCAACACCTTGTACCTAGAACCTGTCACCCAACACACCTAGTACCCAGAACCTGTCTCCCAACACCTAGTACCCAGAACCTGTCACCCAACACCCTAGTACCAAGACCTGTCACCCAACACCTAGTACCCAGAACCTGTCTGCCCAACTTTGCAAATTACCCAAGAACCTGTCACCAAACACCTTGTACCAAGAACTTGTCACCCAACACCTTGTACCTAGATCCTGTCACCCCCAACACCTAGTACCCAGGGTCTGTCTCCAACACCCCTGGTACCCAGAACCTGTCACCCAACACCTAGTACCAGAACCTCACCCTTCACTAGTACCCAGAATCTAGCACCTAACATCTAGTACCCAGAACCTGTCACCCAACAACTAGTACCAAGAACCTGTCACCCAACACCTAGTACCCAGAACCTGTCACCCAACACCTAGTACCCAGAACCTGTCACCCAACACCTAGTACCAAGAACCTGCCACCCAACACCTAATACCAAAAACCTGTCATCCAACACCTAATACCAATAACCTGTCACCCAACACCTAGTACCCAGAATCTAGCACCTATGACCTAGTACCCATAACCTTTCACCCAACACCTATTACCAAGAACCTGTCAACCAACACCTAGTACCCAGAATCTAGCACCTAACACCTACCCAGAACCTGTCACCCAACACCTAGTACCAAGAACCTGTCACCCAACACCTAGTACCCAGAACATGTCACTCAACACCTAGTACCCAAAATCTAGCAACTACGACCTAGTACCCAGAACCTGTCACCCAACACCAAGTACCCAGAACCTATCACCCAACACCTAGTAGCCAAGAACCTGTCACCCAACACCTAGTACACAGAACCTGTCACCCAACACCTAGTACCCAGAACCTGGCACCCAACACCTAGTACCCAGAATCTAGCACCTGACACCTAGTACCCAGAATCGAGCACATAGCACCTAGTACCCAGAATCTAGCACCTAACACCTAGTATACAAAACCTGTCACCCAACACCTAGTACCCAGAACCTGTCACCCAACACCTAGTGTCCAGAACCTGTCACCCAACACCTAGTACCCAGAACCTGTCACCCAACACCTAGTACCCAGAACCTGTCACCCAACACCTAGTACCCAGAACCTGTCACCCAACACCTGGTACTTAGAACTTGTCACCCCAACACCCCTGGTTCCCCAGAACTTGTCACCCAACACCTAGTACCCAGAACCAGTCATAACACCTAGTACCAAGCCTGTCACCCATACCTAGTACCCAGAACCAGTCTCACCCAATTCCTAGTACCCAGAACCCATGTCACCCCAACACCTAAATCTCCCCAGAATCTAGCACCTAACATCTAGTACCCAGAACTTGTCACCCCCAACACCTAGTACCCAGGAACTTGTCACCCAACACCTAGTACCCCCAGAACCTGTCACCCAACACCTAGTACCCCAGAACCTGTCTCAACACCTAGTTCCCAGAACCTGTCACCCCAACACCCTAGTGCCAAGAACCTGTCTTAACCTGGTACCAGAACCCTGTCACCCAACAACCTAGTACCCAGAACCTGTCACCCAACACCTAGTACCCAGAACCTGTCACCCCAACACCTAGTACCCAGAACCTGTCACCCAACACCTAGTACACAGAATTTGTCACCCAACAACCTAGTACCCAGAACCTGTCACCCAACACCTAGTACCCAGAACCTGTCACCCAACACCTAGTACCAAGAACCTGTCACCCTACACCTAGTTCCCAGAATCTAGCACCTAAGACCTAGTACCCAGAACCTGTCACTTAACACCTAGTACCAAGAACCTGTCACCCAACACTAAGTACCCCAGAACCTATCACCCAGCACACCTGGTGCCCCCAGAACCTGTCTTCCCAACACCTAGTATCCAGAACCTGTCACCCAGCACCTGAGTACTTGGAACCTGTCACCCCAGCACCAGGAAGTACCCCAGAGACCTGTCACCCCAACACCTTGTACCAGAACCTGTCTTAGCACCTGGTACCCAGAACTTGTCCTCAGCACCTAGTACCCCCAGAACCTGTCACCCAACACCTAGTACCCAGAACCTGTCACCCCAACACCTGGTACCCAGAACTTGTCACCCCAACATCTAGTACCCAGGGGAGCCTGTCACCCAGCACTGTACCCAGAACCTGTCACCCAACACCTAGTACCCAGAACCTATCACCCAACACCTAGTACCCAGAACCTGTTACCCAACACCTATTATCCAGAACCTGTCACCCAACACCTAGTACCCAGAACCTGTCGCCCAACACCAAGTACCGAGAACCTGTCACCCAACACCTTGTACCCAGAACCTGTCTCCCAACACCTAGTACCCAGAACCTGTCACCCAACACCTAGTACCAAGAACCTGTCACCCTACACCTAGTACCCAGAATCTAGCACCTAAGACCTAGTACCCAGAACCTGTCACCCCAACACCTGGTACCCAGAACCTGTCACCCAACACCTGGTACAGAACCTGTCTTAGCACCTGAGTACCCCAGAGACCTGTCACCCCCTTACCTAGTACCCCAAGACCTGTCTGCTTACCTAGTGCCAAGAACCTGTCACCCAACACACAACACCAGGAACCTGTCACCCAACACCCTAATACCAAGAACCTGTCACCCAACACCTAGTACCCAGAATCTAGCACCTATGACCTAGTACCCAGAACCTGTCACCCAACACCTAGTACCAAGAACCTGTCACCCAACACCTAGTACCCAGAATCTAGCACCTAACACCTAGTACCCAGAACCTGTCACCCAACACCTAGTACCAAGAACCTGTCACCCGACACCTAGTACCCAGAACATGTCACCCAACATCTAGTACCCAAAATCTAGCACCTACGACCTAGTACCCAGAACCTGTCACCCAACACCAAGTACCCAGAACCTATCACCCAACACCTAGTAGCCAAGAACCTGTCACCCAACACCTAGTACACAGAACCTGTCACCCAACACCTAGTAACCAGAACCTGTCACCCAACACCTAGTTCCCAGAATCTAGCACCTAAGACCTAGTACCCAGAACCTGTCACCCAACACCTAGTACCAAGAACCCGTCACCCAACACCTAGTACCCAGAATCTAGCACCTAACACCGAGTACCCAGAACGTTTCACCCAACACCTAGTACCCAGAACCTGTCACCCAACACCTAGTACCCACAACTTGTCACCCATCACCTGGTGCCCAGAACCTGTCACCCAACACCTGGTACAGAACTATTCACCCAACACCTGAGTACCCCAGAACCTGTCACCCCAACACCCTAGGTACCCAGAACCTGTCACCCAACACTAGTACTTAGAACCTGTCACCCCAAAGACCTAATACCAGAACCTGTTGCAACACCTTGTACCAAGAACCTGTCACCCATTTCCTAGTACCCAGAACCTGTCTTGCTTTTAGTACCCAGAACCTGTCCACCCCAGCACCTGAGTACCCAGAACCTGTCACCCAACACCCTAGTACCCAGAACCTGTCACCCAGCACTAGTACTGAACCTGTCACCCAACACCTGTTACCAGAACCTGTCACCCAACACCTAGTACCCAGAACCTGTCACCCAACACCTGGTACCCAGAACCAGTCACCCATCACCTGGTACCAAGAACTAATCAACCAACACCTAGTACCCAGAACCTGTCACCCAACATCTAGTACCAAGAACCTGTCACCTAACACCTAGTACCCAGAATCTAGCACCTAACACCTACTACCCAGATTCTAGCACCTAACACCTAGTACCCAGAACCTGTCACCCAACAGCTAGTACCCAGAACCTGTCACCCAACACCTAGTACCAAGAACCTGTCACCCAACACCTAGTACCCAGAACCTGTCACCCAACACCTAGTACCAAGAACCTGTCACCCAACACCTAGTACCCAGAACCTGTCACCCAACACCTAGTACCCAGAACCTGTCACCCAACACCTAGTACCCAGAATCAGTCACCCAACAACTAGTACCAAAACCTGTCACCCAGCTCTGTTGCCCAGAACCTGTCACCCAATTCTAGTATCCAGAACCTGTCACCCCAACACCTAGTACCCCAGAATCCTGGCACCCTAACACCTGAGCAGAACCTGTCACCCAACACCTAGTGCCCAGAACCTGTCACCTTTTAGTACCTTGAACCTGTCACCCCAACACCTAGTACCAAGAACCTGTCACCCCAACACCTAGTACCAGAACCTGTCACCCAACTACCCTGAGTACCAAGAACCTGTCACCCAACACACAAGTACCCAGAACCTGTCACCCCAACACCTAGTACCCAGAACCTGTCACCCAAAACCCACACACCCAGAACCCAGCTACTCCAACACCTTGTACCAAGAACCTGTCACCCATTTTCCAGTACCCAGAACCTGTCACTCCAACACCTGGTACCCAGAACCTGTCACCCAACACCTAGTTCCCAGAATCTAGCACCTGCTGACCTAGTACCAAACCTGTCACTCAACGCCTAGTACCAAGAACCTGTCACCCAACACCTAGTACCCAGAACCTATCACCCAATACCTAGTACCCAGAACCCAGTCACCCAACACCTAGTAAGTACCCAGAACTCAACACCCAACACCTAGTAATCACCCAGAACCTGGACATTCCAAACACCTAGTATCCAGAACCTGTCACCCAACACCTAGTACCCAGCACCTGTCGCCCAACACCACCAAGTACCCAGAACCTGTCACCAAACACCTTGTACCAAGAACTTGTCACCCAACACCTTGTACCTAGAACCTGTCACCCAATAATTAGTACCCAGAACCTGTCTCCAACGAGACCTAGTACCCAGAACCTTGTCACCCAACACCTAGTACCAAGAACCTGTCACCCTATTAACTAGTACCCAGAATCTAGCACCTAAGACCTAGTACCCAGAACCTGTCACCCAACACCTGGTACCAAGAACCTGTCACCAACACGGTACCAGAACCTGTCAACCAACACCTAGTACCCAGAACCTGTCACCCAACACCTAGTACCAAGAACCTGTCACCCAACACCTAACACCAAGAACCTGTCACCCAACACTCACCTAGAACCTGTCACCCAACACCTAGTACCCAGAACCTGTCTCTAACACTTCCAAAAACGAACCACACCTGAACACTCCAGTACCAAGAACCTGTCACCCAACACCTAGTACCCAGAACCTGTCACCCAACACCAAGTACCCAGAACCTGTCACCAAACACCTTGTACCAAGAACTTGTTCCAACACCTTGTACCTAGATCCTGTCACCCAACACCCAGGCACCCAGAACCTGTCTCCCCCAACACCTAGTACCCAGAACCTGTCACTCCAACACCTAGTACCAAGAACCTGCCCACCCCACACCCAGTACTCCAGAATCTAGACCTAAGACCTAGTACCCAGAACCTGTCACCCAACACCTGGTACCAAGAACCTGTCACCCAACACCTAGTAACAACCTGTCACTCAACAACTAGTACCCAGAACCTGTCACCCAACACCTAGTACCCAAGAACCTGTCACCCAACACCTAACACCAAGAACCTGTCACCAACACCTAATACCAAGAACCTGTCACCCAACACCTAGTACCCAGAATCTAGCACCTAAGGACCTAGTACCAGAACCTGTCACCAACACCTAGTACCAAGAACCTGTCACC
>NW_024726158.1:0-2648 GCF_018991925.1 Homarus americanus | reverse complement strand
ATAAGATTAAAAAGAAATTAAAATGAAAAGAAACGCTTTTTTCTAAAAACAGTTTTTGTGATATCTGTATATCTCGGCCTACAAGACAGGGTGTATAAGACGGCCCCCAAAATTTCCATTAAAAAGTAGCTTGAGCCCTATTTGCTGTATAAGACCGGTACCCCTAAAATGTGACACTTACCATTGGGAGCTTACTGACCCAGTAGTCCTTTACCAACCATCCCATTGACCAGTGCTGTTTACACATCCTTGGTTTTTAAAATAAAGCCAATTCACTTCAAGTAATGGCATCAAATTTTACTGGTGGTAGTGTAAACATTTAGTGACTCACTTAAAAGTTTGTTATTTAACTTGAACTAATGTCGTGTCGGACATAATTGTTTCATTTACTTAAAATGGATTTACCGATTATTTGTTTATTTATATCATACTGTAATATATTAAATACTGGAAGTTATTTTTAATTTATAAGCTTGCTTCAGCTAGCTAAGTATTCTAATTCAATAGTGTTTCATTAGGATTTGAGGAAAAAGATTACTGTACATACTTACTACATACATTTATTACAATAAATATATATATATATATATATATATATATATATATATATATAATATATATATATATATATATATATATATATATATATATATATATATATATATATATATATATATATATATTCAGCAATATTTTATAATTACAGTATGTACTGAATATTCTATGTAAAAAATATAAATTTTAAATGAATTATTTCTAGTGTGGTCGACTTCACACAAAGAGGGCTATAAAAGTCGTTTTATTTCATCTTCACCTCTGTTCTGAGAGAGGAAGGTCTTGGTAAATAACTTTTGTTTGTTTATTTTCATTGTTTGTCAAATTTATCATGTTGTATCAGTAATATTACTTAAAGTTTTAGGCAGCTACCAAACAGGGAGATTCTACTGCCTGGGAAGATATTGAAGCATAATGTACAGTATTGTCTAATGGTAGACCCTATCAGTTTTTCCATATGGCATCACTTAAAAATTTTGACCAAGTCTTAGGTTGCATTTATCTTACTGCCTTCATTTACACACAATTGCTGAGTTTCAATTGTTTCTTCCTTTTGACAACACAACATACATACAATATAATGTTTCACCTTGATCTTTTTTCCATTTATTTATGGTTGGTTATTTAAAATAATGCCAATTCACTTCAAGTATTGGCATCAAATTTACCTTTGGTGTAATAGTGAGTACTCTACTGCCGCCAGTTATTTAACTGGAACTAATGTCGGTATAAAATATCATCATTTGGAAAATAGATTTGCCGATTTATTTGTTTATTTAATTAATATATTGTAATACATTAAACACACTGCAAGTATTTTCTTTAATTTATATACTTGTTTTATGAAAAAGGGAGGCTACCATTATACCTGTAGGTGAAGTTGACCAGACATTTATGGAGATCATTACGACCAAACTAATCCATGACGTGATTCTGTTAATCATTCTCATCCTAAATTTAACACATCGTCGTAGTGTCAAGAATTAACGCAAGTATTTACTAATATTCTTTTGTAAAAAATTTAAATTAATTATTTATAGGAGATAAGTATTATGATCAGTAAATATACAGATATGCAGTACTACCACCTCCAACACAAGGCGACGGCTAAAAATAGCCACAGGCGGTCACTGTCAAGGTCGCTTCTTTCGTCACTGGCAAATGGGGGGGGTGATGATAGCAGCTGTGTTTATTACCGGTATATTGTTCTTTACGTATGTTAGATCAATACATTTTTATTATTTTAATATACCGGTAATCTTCATTTTAACCAGCTTCCCAAATGTAAGTTTAGTATAAAATAATTAGTGGTAGGACCTTGTGAGTGGTTTACCATGTTTCCATCACCACCTTTGGACACGCTAAAACCGTTAAAAATTTAGAGAAAGAATTTTATCTCTGGTGCTTAAGACGACCCCTAACCTTTGGCTGATTTTTTTTGTTCAAATTCGCCTTGTAGGCCGAGAGTATTGCATAGCACAGTAGTACCGACGACAAGGGTCAATTGACCAAGGTACCGTGAAAGTGAAAACCGCGAAAGTGAACAACAGAACATATGGGATTAATTCCACAGAGACTGGCCCGGACCCCAAACTCCACTTTTTTCAGACACAATACCTCCATAGTAAAAAATTACATCTAATTTTATGATGGTATGCACACACAATTATTAATTAAGAAATATCAATATTAGTTTTTACACTTACATTAGTAGAAAAGATGGCTGGGCACCGGGGATGGGGGTTGGTTCAGAGGCAGAGGGCAGATTATTGGCCCTCACCTGTATCACTTGTATCAATTGTATCACTATCCACCACAGAGGCTTGTAGGGCCTCTTTGTCAAACCCCTCAAAGTCCATATAAGTCCATATCCTCACTATCACTGCTACGACCAGCTTGTGGTGGCGTGGGTGAAAGAACTCGGTAATATTTTTGATGACTGGGCTGACCTTGTCGCATCCTGCCAGCTTCCCTCGTCTATAGAGTAGATGCACCGCGGAAGAGTAAGTTCGGTTCTGTCGAGGCACCGCAGTAAATGAGAAATGCGGAAAGTGAAAACCGCGTAAAACGGGGGTAATACTGTAGCTCGAATG
>NW_024726157.1:0-8705 GCF_018991925.1 Homarus americanus | reverse complement strand
GGGACTTTGTAATACTCGACCAGGGTCCTTTCTTATGCTCTACCAGTGGCCTTTGTTATACTCGATCAGGGGGGCTTTGTTATATTCGATTAGGGGACTTTGTTATACTCGATGAGGGCATTTGTTATACTCAATCAAGGGCCTTTGCTATACTCGATCACGGGATTTTGTTATACTAGATTAAGGGACTTTGTTATACTCGATCAGAGGGCTTTGGTATACTCGACCATGGGCCTTTGTTATGCTCGATAAGAGGAATTTGTTGTACTCGATCGGGGGACTTTGTTTTCCTCGATCAGGGGGCTTTGTTATACTCGATCAGGGGACTTTGATATACTCGACCAGGGGACATTGTTTTACTCGATCAGGGACTTTTTTATATTCGATCAACGGACTTTGTTGTACTCGATCAGGGGCCTTTATTATACTCGATCAAGGACCATTTTTATACTCTATCAGGGGACTTTGTTATCCTCGATCAGAAGACTTTGTTATACTCGATCAAGGGACTTTGTTATACTCGACCAGGGGACTTTGTTATACTCGATGAGGAGCCATTGTTATACTCGATCAGGGGACATTACTATACTCGACCAGGGAACTTTGTTATACACGTTCAAGGGATATGTTATACTCGATCAGGAGATGTGTTATACTCGATCAGGGGACTTTGTTATACACGATCAGGAGGCTTTGTTATACTCAACCAGGGCCTTTGTTATACTCGATCATGGGCCTTTATTATACTCGATCAGGTGACTTTGTTATACTTGACCATGGGACTTTGTTGTACTCGATCAGGGGACTTTGCTATACTCGATCATGGGCCTTTATTATACTCGATCAGGGACTTTGTTATACTCGACCAGGGGACTTTGTTATATTCGATGAGGAGGCTTTGTTATACTCCATCAGGGGACTTTGTTATACTCGATGAGGAGGCTATCTTATACTCAACCGGGGGCTTTTGTTATACTCGATGAGGTGCCTTTATTATACTCGATCAAGGGCCTTTGTTATACTCGATCATGGGACTTTGTTATACTCGATCAGAGGACTTTGTTATACTCGATCAGGGGGCTTTGTTATACTCGATCATGGGTCATTACTATACTCGACCAGAGAACTTTGTTATACACGATCAGGTGATATGTTAAACTCGATCAGGGGATGTGTTATACTCGATTAGGGGACTTTGTTATACTCGATCAGGAGGCTTTGTTGTACACAAACGCGGCCCTTTGTTATAGTCGATCAGGGGCCTTTGTTATACTCGATAAAGGGACTTTGTTATACTCGACCATGGGACTTTGTTATACTAGATCAGGGGACTTTGTTATACTCGATGAGGGGGCTTTGATATAAGGATCAGGAAACTTTGTTATACTCGATCAGGGGACTTTGTTATACTCGATCAGGGGACTTTGTTATACTCGATCAGGGGTATTTGTTATATTCAATCGTGGGCCTTTGTTATACTCGACCAGGGAACTTTGTTATACTCGATCAGGGGACTTTGTTATACCCGAGAAGGGGACTTTGTTATTCTCGATAAGGGGACTTTGTTATACTCGATTAGGGAACTTTGTTATACTCGATCAAGGGCCTTTGTTATACTCGATCAGGGGACTTTGTTATATTCGATTAGAGTACTTTGTAATACACGATCAGAGGATATGTTATACTCAATCAGGGGATGTGTTATACTCGATCAGGGGACGTTGTTATACTCGATGAGGAGGCTTTGTTATACTCAACCGGGGGCCTTTTTTATACTCGATCAGGGGCCTATCAAAACCCCGACATCGAGTATAACAAAGTCCCCTAATCGACTATAACAAAGTCCCCTGGTCGAGTATAACAAAGGCCCATGATCGAGTACAACAAAGTCCCCTGATCTCGTATAACAAAGTCCCATGGTCGAGTATAACATATCCCCTGATTGTGTATAACAAAGTTTCCTGGTCGAGTATTGTAATGTCCCCTGATCGAGTATAACAAAGTCTCCTGGTCGAGTTTAAGAAAGTCCCCTGATCGAGTATAACAAAGTCCTCTCATCGAGGATAACAAAGTCCCCTGATCGAGTATAACAAAGGTCCTTGATCGAGTATAATAAAGGCCCCTAATCGAGTATAGCAAAGGCCCTTGATCGAGTATAACTAAGGCCCCTGGTTGAGTATAACAAAGCCTCCTCATCGACTATAACAACGTCCCCTGATCGAGTATAACACATCCCCAGATTTAGTATAAGATATCCCCTGATCGAGTATAACAAAGCCCCCTGATCGAGGAAAACAAAGGCCCCAGGTCGAGTATAACAAAGGTCCCTCATCGAATATAAGAAAGCCCCCTGATCGAATATAACAAAGTCCTTGATCGAGTATAAGAAAGGCCCTTGATCGAGTATAACAAAGTCCCCTAATCGAGTATAACAAAGTCCCCTTAACGAGAATAACAGAGTCCCCTTTTCGAGTATAACAAAGTCCCCTGATCGAGTATAACAAACTTCCCTGGTCGAGTATAACAAAATCCCCTAATCGAATATAACAAAGCCCCCTGATCGAGTACAACAAAGGCCACTGGTCGAGCATAGCAAAGGACCCTGGTCGAGTGTAACAAAGCCCCCTCATCGAGTATAATAAAGGCCGGGATCGAGTATAACAAAATCCCCTGATCTAGTATAACAAAATCCCCTGATCGAGTATAGCAAATGCCCTTGATCCTGTATAACAAATACACCTAATCGAGTAAAACAAAGTCCCCTGATCGAATAAACCAAAGCCCCCTGATCGAGTATAACAAAGGCCACTGCTCGAGCATAACAAAGTCCCCTGATCGAGTATAACAAAGCCCCCTCATCGAGGAAAACAAAGGCCCCTGGTCGAGTATAACAAAGGTCACTGATCGAATATAAGAAAGCCCCCTGATCGAATATAACAAAGTCCTTAATTGAGTATAACAAAGGCCCCTCGTCGAGTATAACAAAGGCCCCTCATCGAGTCTAACAAAGTCCCCTGATCGATTATGACAAAGGCCCTTGATCGACTATAACAAAGTCCCCTTATCGAGTATAACAAAGGCCCCTGATCGAGTATAACAAATGTCCCCTAATCGAGCATAACAAAGACCCCTCGTCGAGTATAAGAAAACCACCTGATCGAGTATAACAAAGTCCCCTGGTAGAGTATAACAAAGCCCCCTGATCGAATATAACAAAGTCCCCTGGTCGACTATAACAAAGTCCCCTGGTCGAGTATAACAAAGTCCCCTGGTCGAGTATAACCAAGGCCCCTGATCGAGAATAACAGAACCTCTGATGGAATATAACAAAGTCCCTTATCGAGCATAACAAAGGCCCCTGGTCGAGCATAACAAAGCCCCCCTGATCGAATGATACAAAGTCCCCTGATCAAGTATAACAAAGTCTCCTGATCGAGTAAAACAAAGCCCCCTGATCGAGTATAACAAAGGCCCCTGATCGAGTATAACAAAGGCCTTTGATCGAGTATAGCAAAGGCCCCTGATCGTGTATAACAAAGTCCGCTGATCGAGCATAGCAAAGACCCCTCGTCGAGTATAACAAAACCACCTGATCGAGAATAACAAAGTCCCCTGGTTGAGTAAAACAAAGCCCCCTGATCGAGTATAACAAAGTCCCCTGATCGAGTATAACACATCCCCTGATCGAGTATAACATATCCCCTGATCGTGTATAACAAAGTTCCCTGGTCGAGTATAGTAATGTCCCTTGATCGAGAATAACAAAGGCCCCTCATCGAGTATAACAAAGTCTCCTTATCGAGCATAACAAAGGCCCTGGTCGAGTATAACAAAGTCCCCTAATCGAATATAACAAAGCCCCCAGATCGGGTTTAACAAAGGCCACTGGTCAAGCATAACAAAGCACCCTGGTCGAGTATAACAAAGGCCCCTAATCGAGTATAACAATGTCCCCTGATCGAGTATATCAAACCCCCCTAGTCGAGTATAATACAGGCCCTGATCGAGTATAACAAAGTCTCATGATCGAGTATAACAAAATCCCCTGGTTCGAGTATATCAAAAGCCCCTGATATAGTATAACAAAGGCCCCTGATCGAGCATAAAAAGTACCCTGATCGAGTAAAACAAAGGCCCCTAATCGAGTATAGTAATGTCCCCTGATCGAGTATAACAAAGCCCCCTGATCGAGTATAAGAAAGTCCCCTGGTCGAGTATAACAATGTCCCCTAATCGAGTATAACAAAGTCCTCTCATCGAGTATAACAAAGTCCCCTGATCGAGTATTACAAAGGCCCGTGATTGAGTATAACAAATGCCCTTGATCGAGTATAACAAACTTCCCTAATCGAATATAACAAAGTCCCCTTATCGAGAATAACAAAGTCCCCTTTTCGAGTATAACAAAGTCCCCTGGTCGAGTATAACAAAGCCCGCTGTTCGAGTATAACAAAGGCCCATGATCGAGTATAACAAATGCCCTTGATCGAGTATAATAAAGTCCTCTGATCGAGTATAACAAAGCCCCCTCATCAAGTATAACAAAGTCCCCTGATCGAAAAAAAAGTCCCCAGATTGAGTAAAACAAAGTCCCCTGATCGAGTATAACAAAGTCCCATGATCGAGTATAACAAAGCCCCCTCATCGAGTAAAACAAAGTCCCCCGATCGAGTATAACAAAGTCCTCTGATCGAGCATAACAAAGGCCCCTGGTCGAGTATAACAAAGGCCCATGATCGAGTATAACAAACGCCCCCGGTTGAGTATAACACATCCCCTGATCGAGATTAACATATCCCCTGATCGTGTATATCAAAGTTCCCTGGTCGAGTATAGTAATGTCCCCTGATCGAGTATAACAAAGACCCCTCATCGAGTATAATAAAGGCCCTGATCGAGTATAACAAAGTCTCACGATCGAGTATAACAAATTCTCCTGGTTCGAGTTTAACAAAAGCCCCTTATATAGTATAACAAAGGCCCCTAAACGATATAACAAAGGCCCCTGATCGAGTATAACAAAGTCCCCTAATCGAGTATAACAAAGTGCTATGGTTGAGTATAACAAAGTCACCTGATCGAGTATAACAAAGTCCCATGATCGAGTATAACAAAGGCCCCCTGTTGAGTATAACACATCCTCTGATCGAGTATAACATGTCCCCTGATCGTGTATAACAAAGTTCCCTGGTCGAGTATAGTAATGTCGCATGATCGAATATAACAAAGCCCCCTCATCAAGTATAACAAAGTCCCCTGGTCGAGTATAACAAAGTCCCCTAATCGAGTATAACAAAGTCCTCTGATCGAGTATAACAAAGTCCCCTGGTCGAGTATAACAAAGGCTCCCGGTTGAGTATCACAAAGCCTCCTCATCGAGTATAACAACGTCCCCTGATCGAGTATAACACATCCCCTGATGGAGTATAACATATCCCCTGATCGTGTATAACAACGTCCTCTAATCGAGTATAACAAAGGCCCCTGATCGATTATAACAAAGGCCCTTGATCGAGTATAACAAACGCTCCTAATCGAATATAAGAAAGTCCCCTTATCGAGAATAACAAAGTCCCCTTTTCGAGTATAACAAAGTCCCCTGATCGAGTATAACAAAGTTCCCTGGTCGAGTATAACAAAGGCCATGATCGAGTATAACAAATGCCCTTGATCGAGTATAATAAAGTCCTCTGATCGAGTATAACAAAGCCCCCTCATCAAGTATAACAAAGTCCCCTAATCGAATATAAAAAAGTCCCCAGATTGAGTAAAACAAAGTCCCCTGATCGAGTATAACAAAGTCCCCTCATCGAGTATAACAAAGCCCCCTCATCAGGTAAAACAAAGTCCCCCGATCAAGTATAACAAAGTCCTCTGATCGAGCATAACAAAGGCCCCTGGTCGAGTATAACAAAGGCCCAAGATCGAGTATATCAAACGCCCCCGGTTGAGTATAACACATCCCTTGATCGAGAATAGCATATCCCCTGAGTGTGTATAACAAAGTTCCATTGTCGAGTATAGTAATGTCCCCTGATCGAGTATAACAAAGACCCCTCATCGAGTATAACAAAGTCCCCTGATCAAGTATAACAAAGTCCTCTGATCGAGTATAACAAAGTCCCCTGATCGAGTATAACAAAGGCCCTTGATCGAGTATAATAAAGTCTCCTGATCGAATATAAAAAAGTCCCCTGATCGAGTAAAACAAAGTACCCTCATCGAGTATAACAAAGTCACCTAATCGAGTATAACAAAGTCCCCTGATCTAGTATAACAAATCCCCTGATCGAGTATAGCAAAGGCCCTTGATCGAGTATAAGAAATGCCCCTCTTCGAGTATAACAAAGTCCCCTAATCGAATATAACAAAGCCCCCTAATCGGGTATATCAAAGCCCCCTCATCGTGTATAACAAAATCCCCCAAATCGAGTATAACAAAGTCCCCTGGTCGAATATAATAAAGGCCCCTCATCGAGTATAACAAAGTCCCCTCATCTAGTATAACAAAATCCCCTGATCGAGAATAGCAAAGGCCCTTGATCGAGTATAACAAATGCCCCTGATCGAGTATAACAAAGGGCCCCGTTTGAGTACAACAAAGCCTCCTGATCGAGTATAACAAAGTCCCCTGATCGAGTATAACACATCCCCTGGTCGAGTATAACATATCACCTGATCGTGTATAACAAAGTTCCCTGATCGAGTATAACAAAGTCCCCTGGTCGTGTATAACAAAGTCCCCTGATCGAGTATAACCAAGTCCTCTAATCGAGTATAACAAAGGCCCCTCGTCGAGTATAACCAAGTCCTCTGATCGAGTATAACAAAGTCCCCTGATCGTGTATAACAAAGTCCCCTGGTCGAGTATAACAAAGTCCCCTGATCGAGTATAACAAAAGCCCCTGATCGAGTATAACAAAATCCCCCTTATCGAGCATAACAAAGGCCCCTTGTCGAGTATAACAAAGCCCCCCTGATCGAATATTACAAAGTCCCCTGATCGAGTATAACAAAGTCCCCTGGTTGAGTATAACAAAGCCCATTCATCGAGTATGAAAAAGTCCCCTGATCGAGTATAACAAATTCACCTGATCGAGTATAACAAAGGCCCCTGGTCGAGTATAACAAAGTCACCTGATCGAGTATAACAAAGTCACCTGGTTGAGTATAACAAAGCCCCCTCATCGAGTATGACAAAGTCCCCTGATCGAGTATAGCAAATTCACCTGATCGAGTATAACAAAGGCCCCTCATCAAGTATAACAAAGTTCTCTTATCGAGCATAACAAAAGCCCCTGGTCGAGTAGAACAAAGCACCCTCGATCGAATATTACAAAGTCCCCAATCAAGTATAACAAAGTCCCCTGTTTGACCATAAAAAAGGCCCCTGGTCGAGTATAACAAAGGCCCCTAATCGAATATAACAAAGCCGTTCTCATCGATTATAACAAAGGCCACTGGTCGAGCATAACAAAGCACCCTGGTCGAGTATAACAAAGCCCCCTAATCGAGTATAACAAAGTCCCCTGATCGAGTATAACAAAGGCCGCGGGTCGAGCATAATAAAGGCCCTGATCGAGTATAACAAGGTCTCATGATCGAGTATAACAAATTCCCCTGGTTCGAGTATAACAAAAGCCCTGATATAGTATAACAAAGGGCCCTGATCGGGTATAACAAAGTCCCCTGATCGAGCATAACAAAGGCCCCTGGTCGATTATAACAAAGCCCACTGATCGAGTATATCAAAGTCCCCTGATCGAGTACAGCAAAGGCCCTTGATCGAGTATAACAAATGCCCCTCATAGAGAATAACAAAGTCCCCTAATCGATTATAACAAAGTCCCCTGATCGAGTATAACAAACGCCACTGGTCGAGCATAACAAAGGACCCTGGTCGAGTATAACAAAGTCCCCTAATCGAGAATAACAAAGTCCAATCATCGAGTATAACAAAGTCCCCTGATCGAGTATAACAAAGTCCCCTGATCGAGTATATCAAAGCCCCCTGTTCGAGTATAACAAAGTCACCTGGTCGAGTATAACAAAGTCCCCTGATCGAATATAACAAAGGCCCCTAATCGAGTATAACAAAGTCCCCTTATCGAGCATAACAAAGGCCCCTGGTCGAGTATAACAAAGCCCCTCTGATCGAATATTACAAAGTCTCCTGATCAAGTATAACAAAGTCCCCTGATCGAGTATAACAAAGTCCCCTGGTCGAGTATAACAAAGGCCCCTGATGGAGTATAACAAAGACCCTTATGGAGTATATCAAAGTCCGCTGGTCGATATAATCAAAGCCCCCTGATCGAGTATAACAAAGTCCCTTGATCGAGTATAACAAAAGCCCCTAATCGAGTATAACAAAGGCCCCCGGTAAAGTATAACAAAGCATCCTGATCGAGTATAGCAAAGTCCCCTAATCGAGTATAATACTCGATCAATGGCCTTTGTTATACTCGATGAGGGGACTTTGTTATACTCGATCAGAGGACTTTGTTATACTCGATCAGGAGGCTTTGTTATACTCGATCAGAGAACTTTGTTATACTTGATCAGGGGACTTTGTAATATTCGATCAGGAGGGCTTTGTTATACTCGACCAGGGTCCTTTGTTATGCTCGATAAGGGGACTTTGTTATACTTGAACAGGGGCCTTGGTTATACTCGATCAGGGGACATTACTTTACTCGACCAGG
>NW_024726156.1:0-18100 GCF_018991925.1 Homarus americanus | reverse complement strand
GCTATACTCGACCAGGGGACTTTGATATATTCGATAAGGGGACTTTGTTATACTCGATATGGGGACTTTGTTATACTGGGCCAGGGGACTTTTTTATACTCGATCAGGGGACTTAGTTATACTCGATCAGGGGACCTTTGTTATACTCGATCAGGGGACTTTGTTATACTCGACCAGGGGCCTTTGTTATACTCGATCACCGGACTTCGTTATACTCGATAAGGAGTCTTTGTAATACTTGATAAGGGGAATTTGTTATACTCGATAAGGGGACTTTGTTAGACTCGAACAGGGGACTTTGTTATACTCGACCAGGGGCCTTTGTTATAGTCGATCACCGGATTTTGTTAGACTCAAACAGAGGACTAAGTTGTACTCGACCAGGGTACTTTGTTATAATCGATCAGGGGACTTTGGTATACTCGATCAGGGACTTTTTTATACTCGATCAGGGGACTTTGTTATACTCGATTAGGGGACCTTTGTTATACTCGATCAGGGGCCTTTGTTATACTAGATCAGGGGACTTTCTTATACTCGGTTCAGGGGTCTTTGTTATACTCGTCCAGTGGGCTTTGTTATACGAGGATCAGGGGACTTTGTTATACTCGATCAATGGACTTTGTCTTACTCGATGAGGGCCCTTTGTTATACTCGACCAGGGGATTTTGTTATAATCGATCAGGGGACTTTGTTATGCTCGATCTGGGGACTTTGTTATACTGCGCCAGGAGACGTTGTTATACTCGATGAGGGGATATGTTATACTCGATCAGGGTCTTTGTTATATTGGACCAGGGGACTTTGTTATACTCGATCAGGGACTTTGTTATACTCGATCAGGGAACTTGTTATACTCGCCCAGGGGGCTTTGTTATACTCGATCAGGGGACTTTGTTATACTCGATCAAGGACTTTGTTATACTCGATCAGGGGACTTTGCGATACTCGATCAAGGACTTTGTTATACTCGACAAGGGGACTTTTTTATACTTGACCAATGGACTTTGTTATACTCGATGAGGAGCCTTTGTTATACTCGATTTGGGGACTTTGTTATACTCGACCAGGGGACTTTGTTATAATCGATCAGGGGACTTTGGTATACTCGATCAGGGACTTTGTTATACTCGATCAGGGGACTTTGTTATACTCGTCCAGGGGGCTTTGTTATACTCGATCAAAGGACTTTGTTATACTCGACCAGGGGCCTTTGTTATAGTCAAACACCGGATTTTGTTAGACTCAAACAGAGGACTAAGTTATACTCGACCAGGGGACTTTGTTATAATCGATTAGGGGACTTTGGTATACTCGATCAGGGACTTTTTTATACTCCATCAGGGGACTTTGTTATACTCGATCAGGGGACCTTTGTTATACTTGATTAGGGGACTTTGTTATACTCGACCAGGGGCCTTTCTTATACTCGATCACCGGACTTTGTTATACTCGATAAGGGGTCTTTGTAATAATCGATAAGGGGAATTTGTTATACTCGATAAGGGGGCTTTGTTAGACTCGAACAGGGGACTTTGTTATACTCGACCAGGGGACTTTGTTATACTCGATTAGGTGGCTTTGTTATACTCGATCAGGGAACTTTGTTATACTCGATGAGGGGCCTTTGTTATACTCGATCAGGGGCCTGTGTTATACTAGATCAGGGGACTTTGTTATACTCGATGAGGGGCCTTTTTTGGACTCGATCAGGGGCCTTTGTTATACTCGATCAGGGGACTTTGTTATACTTGATCAGGGGACTTTCATATACTCGAGCAGGGGGCTGTGTTATACTCGATCAGGGGACTTTGTTATACTCGATGAGGAGGGTTTGTTATACTCGATCAGGGGACTTTGCTATACTTGACCAGGGGACTTTGTTATACTCAACAAGAGGACTTTGTTATACTCGATCAGGGGACTTTGTTATACTCAATCAGGGGACTTTGTTATACTCGATTAGGGGCCTTTGTTATACTCGATGAGGGGCTTTGTTATACTCGACCATTGGACTTTGTTATACTCGATCAGGTGACTTTCTTATACTCGAGCAGACGACTTTGCTATATTCGATCAGGGGATATGTTATACTCGACCAGGGGCCTTTGTTATACTCGATTAGAAAACTTTGTTATACTCGACCAGGGGACTTTGTTATACTCCACCAGGGACTTTGTTATACTCGACCAGGGGATATGTTATACTCGATGAGGGGACTTTGTTATGCTCGGTTCACGAGTCTTTGTTATACTCGTCCATTGGTCTTTGTTATACTCGATCAGGGTACTTTGTCTTACACGATGAGGGCCCTTTGTTATACTCGACCAGGGGACTTTGTTATAATCGATCAGGGGACTTTGTTATGCTCGATCTGGGGACTTTGTTATACTGCGCCAGGAGACATTGTTATCCTCGATGAGGGGATATGTTATACTCGATCAGGGGACTTTGTTATACTGGACCAGGATACTTTGTTATACTCGATCAGGGGACTATGTTATACTGGACCAGGGGACTTTGTTATACTCGTCCAGGGGGCTTTGTTATATTAGGATCAGGGGACTTTGTTATTCTCGACCAGGGGACTTTGTTATACTCGACCAGAGGCCTTTGTTATACTCTGTCTGGGTGACTTTGTCATAATCGATCAGGGGACTTTGTTATGCTCGATCTGTGGACTTTGTTATACTGGGCCTGGAGACTTTGTTATACTCGATCAGGGGATATGTTATACTCGATCAGGGGACTTTGTTATACTGGACCAGGGGACTTTGTTATACTCGATCAGGGGACTTTGTTATACTCGATCAGGGGACTTTGTTATTCTCGTCTAGGGGTCTTTTTTATACACGATCAAGGGACTTTGTAATACTCGATCAGGGGACTTTGTCCAACTCGATCAGGGCCCTTTGCTATACTCGACCAGGGGACTTTGTTATAATCGATCAGGGGACTTTGTTATGCTCGATATGGGTACTTTTTTATACTGGGCCAGGGGACTTTTTTGTACTTGATCAGGGGACTGTGTTATACTGAACCAGGGGACTTTTTTATACCCGATCAGGGGACTTTGTTATACTCGATTAGGGGACTTTTGTTATACTCGATCAGGGGGCTTTGTTATTCTCGACCAGGGCCCATTGTTATACTCGATTAGGGGAATTTATTATACTCGATAAGGGGGCTTTGTTATACTCGATCAGGGGACTTTATTATACTCGATCAGGGGACTTTTTTATACTTGACCAATGGACTTTGTTATACTAGATGAGAGGCCTTTGTTAGACTCGATCTGGGGACTTTGTTATACTCGATCAAGGGACTTTTGTTATACTCGATCAGGGGACTTTGTTATACTCGTCCAGGGGCCTTTGTTATACTCGATCAGGGGACTTTGTTATACTCGATAAGGGACTTTGTTATACTCGATAAGGGGAATTTGTTGTACTCGATAAGGTGGACTTTGTTAGACTCGACCAGGGGACTTTGATATACTCGATTAGGCGGCTTTGTTATACTCGATCAGGGGACTTTGTTATATTCGATGAGGGGCCTTTGTTATACTCGATCAGGGGCCTTTGTTATACCAGATCAGGGGACTTTGTTATACTCGATTAGGGGCCTTGTTTAGGACTCGATGATGGGTCTTTGTTATACTCGATCAGGGGGCGTTCTTATACTCGAGAAGGGGGCTGTGTCATACTCGACCAGGGGTCTTTGTTATACTCGACCAGGGGGCTTTCTTATACTCGAGAAGGGGGCTGTGTTATACTCGATCAGGGGAATTTGCTATACTCGACCAGGGGACTTTGTTATTCTCGATCAGGAGTCTTAGGTTATACTCGACCAGGGGACTTTTTTATACTTGACCAATGGACTTTGTTATACTCGATGAGGGGCTTTTGTTGTACTCGATCTGGCGACTTTGTTATACTCGTGCAGAGGACTTTGTTATACTCCATCAGGGGACTTTGTTATACTGGAACAGTGGACTTTGTTATTCTCGATCAGGGGACTTTAATATACTTGTCTAGGGGGCTTTTTTATACTCGATGAGGGGATATGTTCTACTCGATCAGGGGACTTTGTTATACTGGACCAGGGGACTTTGGTATACTCGATCAGGGGACTTTGTTATACTCGATCAGGGGGCTTTAATATACTCGTCTAGGGGGCTTTTTTATACTCGATCAGGGGACTTTGTTATACTCGATCAGGGGACTTTGTCTTACTCGATTAGGGCCCTTTTCTATACTCGCCCAGGGGACTTTGTTATAATCGATCAGGGGACTTTGTTATGCTCGATATGGGGACTTTGTTATACTGGGCCAGGGGACTTTTTTGTACTCGATCAGGGGACTTTGTTATACTCGATCAGGGGACTTTTGTTATACTCGATGAGGCGACTTTGTTATACTCGACCAGGGGATATGTTATACTAGACCAGGGGACTTTGTTATGCTCGATCTGAGGACTTTGTTATACTGCGGTAGGAGACGTTGTTATACTCGAAGAGGGGATATGTTATCTTCGATGAGGGGACTTTGTTATAGTGGACCAGGGGACTTTGTTATACTCGATCAGGGGACTTTGTTATACTTGATCAGGGGACATTGTTATACTCGTCAAGGGGGCTTTGTTATACTAGGATCAGGGGACTTTGTTATTCTCGACCAGGGGACTTTGTTATACTCGACCAGAGGTCTTTGTTATACTCGGTCAGGGGACTTTGTTATGCTCGATCTGGGGACTTTGTTATACTGAGCCAGGAGACTTTGTTATACTCGATCAGGGGATATGTTATACTCGATCAGGGGACTTTGTTATACGGGACCAGGGGACTTTGTTATACTCGATCAGGGGACTTTGTTATACTCGGTCAGGGGACTTTGTTATACTCGACCAGAGGCCTTTGTTATACTAGATCAGGGGACTTTGTTATACTCGATTAGCGGCCTCACGATCAGGAGGCTTTGTTATACTTGATGAGGGGACTTTGTTATGCACGATCAGGAGACTTTGTTATACTCGGCCAGGGGACTTTTTTATACTTGACCAATGGACTTTGTTATACTAGATGAGAGGCCTTTGTTATACTCGATCTGGGGACTGTTTTATACTCGACCAGAGGACTTTGTTATACCCGATCAGAGGACTTTGTTATACTAGAACAGTGGACTTTTTTATACTGGATCAATGGACTTTGTTATACTCAATGAGGGGTCTTTGGTATACTCGATCAGGGGACTTTGTTATTCTCGACCAGGGGACTTTGTTATACTTGACCAGGGGACTTTGTTATACTCGATCAGGGGACTTTGTTATACTCGTCCAGGGGGCTTTGTTATACTCGATCAAAGGACTTTGTTATACTCGACCAGGGGCCTTTGTTATAGTCAATCACCGGATTTTGTTAGACTCAAACAGAGGACTAAGTTATACTCGACCAGGGGACTTTGTTATAATCGATTAGGGGACTTTGGTATACTCGATCAGGGACTTTTTTATACTCGATCAGGGGACTTTGTTATACTCGATCAGGGGACCTTTGTTATACTCGATCAGGGGACTTTGTTATACTCGACCAGGGGCCTTTCTTATACTCGATCACCGGACTTTGTTATACTCGATAAGGGGTCTTTGTAATACTCGATAAGGGGAATTTGTTATACTCGATAAGGGGACTTTGTTAGACTCGAACAGGGGACTTTGTTATACCCGATCAGAGGACTTTGTTATACTCGAACAGTGGACTTTTTTATACTGGATCAATGGACTTTGTTATACTCAATGAGGGGTCTTTGGTATACTCGATCAGGGGACTTTGTTATTCTCGACCAGGGGACTTTGTTATACTTGACCAGGGGACTTTGTTATACTCGATCAGGGCACTTTGTTATACTCAACCAGGGGACTTTTTTTAAATTCATCAGGGGACTTTGTCATACTCGATCAGGGGAATTTTGTTATACTCGATCAGGGGTCTTTTTTATACTCGACCAGAGGACTTTGTTATACTCGATCAGGGGATATGTTATACTCGATCAGTGGACTTTGTTATACTCGATTAGGGGCCTTTGTTATACTCGATCAGGGGATATGTTACACTCGATCAGGGGACTTTGTTATACTCAACCAGAGGACTTTGTTATACTCGATTAGGGGCCTTTGTTATACTCGATCAAGGAACTTTGTTTTACTCAACCAGGGGACATTTTTAAAATTAATCAGGGGACTTTATCATACTCGATCAGGGGAATTTTGTTATACTCGATCAGGGGATATGTTATACTCGATCAGGGACTTTGTTATACTCAACCAGAGGACTTTGTTATACTCGATCAGGGGACTTTGTTATACTCGATGAGGGGCTTTTGTTATCCTCGATCAGGGGACTTTTTTATACTCGACCAGCGGACTTTGTTATACTCGATCAGGGGACTTTGTTATACTCGATAAGAAAACTTTGTTATACTCGACCAATGGACTTTGTTATACTCGATCAAGGGACTTTTGTTATACTCGATCAGGCGACTTTGTTATACTCAACCAGGGGCCTTTGTTATACTCAACCAGGGGCCTTTGTTATACTCAACCAAGGGCCTTTGTTATACTCGATAAGAAAACTTTGTTATACTCGACCAATGGACTTTGTTACTACTCGATCAAGGGACTTTTGTTATACTCGATCAGGGGACTTTGTTATACTCGTCCAGGGGCCTTTGATATACTCGATTAGGGGACTTTGTTATACTCGATAAGGGGACTTTGTTATACTCGATAAGGGGTCTTTGTTACACCCGATCAGGACACTTTGTTATTCTCGACCAGGGGGCTTTGTTATACTCGACCAGGGGACTTTCTAATACTCGAGAAGGGGGCTGTGTTATACTCGATCAGGGGACCTTGCTATACTCGACCACGGGACTTTGTTATACTCGATCAGGGGACTTTGTTATACTCGACCATTGGACTTTTTTATACTTGACCAATGGACTTTGTTATACTCGATGAGGGGCTTTTGTTATACTTGATCTGGCGACTTTGTTATACTCGAGCAGGGGATTTTGTTATAGTCCATCAGGGGACTTTTTTATACTCGACCAGAGGACTTTGTTATAATCGATCAGGGGACTTTGTTATACTCGTCCAGGGGACTTTTTTAAACTTGACCAATGGACTTTGTTATACCCAATGAGGGGCCTTTGATATACTCGATCAGGGGACTTTGTTATACTCGACCAGGGGACTTTGTTATACTCGACCAGGGGACTTTTGTTATAATCGATCAGGGGACTTTGTTATGCTCGATATGGGGACTTTGTTATACTGGGCCAGGGGACTTTTTTATACTCGATGAGGCGACTTTGTTATACTCGATCAGGGACTTTTGTTATACTCGATCAGGGGAATTTGTTATACTCGAACAGGGGCCTTTGTTATACTCGAGCAGAGGACTTTGTTATACTCCATCAGGGGACTTTGTTATACTGGAACAGGGGACTTTGTTATTCTCGATCAGGGACTTTAATATACTCGTCTAGGGGGCTTTTTTATACTCGATGAGGGGATATGTTCTACTCGATCAGGGGACTTTGTTATACTGGACCAGGGGACTTTGGTATACTCGATCAGGGGACTTTGCTATACTCGATCAGGGGGCTTTAATATACTCGTCTAGGGGGCTTTTTTATACTCAATCAGGGGACTTTGTTATACTCGATCAGGGGACTTTGTCTTACTCGATCAGGGCCCTTTGCTATACTCGCCCAGGGGACTTTGTTATAATCGATCAGGGGACTTTGTTATGCTCGATATGGGGAATTTGTTATACTGGGCCAGGGGACTTTTTTGTATTCGATGAGGGGACTTTGTTATGCTCGATCAGGGGACTTTTGTTATACTCGATGAGGGGACTTTGTTATACTCGACCAGGGGCCTTTGTTATACTCGATTAGAAAACTTTGTTATACTCCACCAGGGGACTTTGCTATACTCCACGAGGGACTTTGTTATACTCGATCAGGGGATATGTTATATTCTACCAGGGGACTTTGTTATGCTCGATCTGAGGACTTTGTTATACTGCGCCAGGAGACGTTGTTATACTCGATGAGGGGATATGTTATACTCGATGAGGGGACTTTGTTATAGTGGACCAGGGAACTTTGTTATACTCGATCAGGGGACTTTGTTATACTCGATCAGGGGACTTTGTTATACTCGTCCAGGGGGCTTTGTTATACTAGGATCAGGGGACTTTGTTATTCTCGACCAGGGGACTTTTTTATACTCGACCAGATGCCTTTGTTATACTCGGTCAGGGGACTTTGTTATGCTCGATCTGGGGACTTTGTTATACGAAGCCAGGGGACTTTGTTATACTCGATCAGGGGACTTTGTTATACTCGTATAGGGGGCTTTGTTATACTAGGATCAGGGGACTTTTTTATTCTCGACCAAGGGACTTTGTTATACTTGACAAGAGGCCTTTGTTATACTCGGTCTGGGGACTTTGTTATAATCGAACAGGGGACTTTGTTATGCTCGATCTGGGGACTTTGTTAAACTGGGCCTGGAGACTTTGTTATACTCGATCAGGGGATATGTTCTACTCGAACAGGGGACTTTGTTATACTGGACCAGGGGACTTTGTTATACTCGATCAGGGTCTTTGTTATACTCTATCAGGGGACTTTGTTATACTCGTCAAGGGGGCTTTGTTATACTAGGATCAGGGGACTTTGTTATTCTCGACCAAGGGACTTTGTTATACTCGACAAGAGGCCTTTGTTATACTCGGTCTGGGGACTTTGATATAATCGATCAGGGGACTTTGTTATGCTCGATCTGGGGACTTTGTTATACTCGATCAGGGGACTTTGTCTTACTCGATCAGGGCCCTTTGCTATACTCGCCCAGGGGACTTTGTTATAATCGATCAGGGGACTTTGTTATGCTCGATATGGGGACTTTGTTATAAAGGGGCAAGGGGACTTTTTGTACTCGATCAGGGGACTTTGTTATACTCGATCAGGGGACTTTTGTTATACTCGATTAGGGGACTTTGTTATACTCGATCAGAGGCCTTTGTTATACTCGATCAGGGGACTTTGTTATACTCGATAAGGGACTTTGTTATACTCGATAAGGGGAATTTGTTATACTCAATAAGGGGACTTAATGTTAGACTCGAATAGGGGACTTTCTTATACTCGATGAGGGGCCTTTGTTATACTCGACCAGAGGCCTTTGTTATACTAGATCAGGGGAATTTGTTATACTCGATTAGCGGCCTTTTTTGGATTCGATGAGGGGACTAGGTTATACTCGATCAGGAGACTTTGTTATACTCGATCAGGGGACTTTGTAATACTCGATCAGGAGGCTTGGTTATACTTGATGAGGGGACTTTGTTATGCACGATCAGGGGACTTTGTTATACTCGGCCAGGGGACTTTTTTATACTTGACCAATGGACTTTGTTATACTCGATGAGGGCCCTTTGTTATACTCGATCAGGGGACTTTGTTATACTCGAGCAGGGGACTTTGTTATACTCCATCAGGGGACTTTTTTATACTCGACCAGAGGACTTTGTTATACTCGATTAGGGGACTTTGTTATACTCGACGAGGGGACTTTTTTATACCTGACCAATGGACTTTGTTATACTCAATGAGGGGCTTTGTTATACTCGATCAGGGGACTTTGCTATACTCGACCAGGGGATTTTGTTATACTCGATCAGCGGGCTTTCTTATACTCGACCAACGAACTTTTTTATACTTGACCAATGGACTTTGTTATACTCGATGAGGGGCCTTTGTTATACTCGATGAGGGAACTTTGTTATACTCCACCAGGGGACTTTGTTATACTCGATGAGGGGACATTTTTATACTCGACCAGAGGACTTTGTTATACTCAATCAGGGGATATTTTATACTTGATGAGGGGACTTTGTTATACTCAACCAGGGGACTTTGTTATACTCGATCAGGGGACTTTGTTATACTCGATCAGGGGACTTTGTTATACTCGATTAGGTGCCTTTCTTATACTCGACCAGAGGACATTGTTATACTCGATCAGGGGATATGTTATACTCGATCAGGGTTCTTTGTTATACTCAACCTGAGTACTTTGTTATACTCGATCAGGGGACTTTGTTATATTAAATCAGGGAACTTTGTTATACTCGATTAGGGGCCTTTGTTATACTAGACCAGGGAACTTTGTTATACTCGATCAGGGGACTTTGTTATACTCGACCAGGGGACTTTTTTATTCTTGATCAGGGGACTTTGTCATACTCGATCAGTGGACTTTGTTATACTCGATCAGGGGATATGTTATACTCGATCAGGGGACTTTGTTATACTCGATCAGGGGACTTTGTTTTACTTGATTAGGGGACTTTTTATACTCGATCAAAGGACTTTGTTATACTCGGTTCAGGGGACTTTGTTATACTCGTCCAGGGGGCTTTGTTATACTAGGATCAGTGGACTTTGTTATGCTTGATCAGGGGACTTTGTCTTACTCGACCAGGGGACTTTGTTATAATTGATTAGGGAACTTTGTTATGCTCGATCTGGGGGCTTTGTTAAACTGGGCCACGAAACGTTGTTATACTCGATCAGGGGACTTTTGTTATACTCGATCAGGGGACTTTGTTATACTCGACCAGAGGCCTTTGTTATACTCTATCAGGGGACTTTGTTATACTCGATAAGGTGACTTTGTTATACTCGATAAGGGGAATTTGTTATACTCGATAAGGGGACTTAATGTTAGACTCGAACTGGGGACTTTGTTATACTCGACCAGAGGTCTTTGTTATACTCGATTACGCGGCTTTGTTATAATCGATCAGGGGACTTTGTTATACTCGATGAGGGGCCTTTTTATACTCGACCAGAGGCCTTTGTTATACTAGATCAGGGATCTTTGTTATACTCGATTAGGGGCCTTTTTGGAGTCGATGAGGATCTTTGTTATACTCGATCAGAAGACTTTGTTATACTCCATCAGGGGACTTACTTATACTCGAGCAGGGGGCTTTGTTATACTTGATGAGGGGACTTTGTTTTGCACGATCAGGGGACTTTGTTATACTCGGCCAGGGGACATTTTTATACTTGACCAATGGACTTTGTTATACTCGATGAGGGCCCTGTGTTATACTCGATCAGGGGACTTTGTTATACTCAAGCAGGGGACTTTGTTATACTCGATTAGGGGACTTTTTTATATTCGACCAGAGGAATTTGTTATACTCGATTAGGGGACTTTGTTATACTCGACCAAAGGACTTTTTTATACTTGACCAATGGACTTTGTAATACTCAATGAGGGGCCTTTTGTTATACTCGATCAGGGGACTTTGTTATACACGACCAGGGGACTTTGTTACACTCGATCAGGGGACTTTTTAAACTCGACCAGAGGACTTTGTTATACTCGACCAGGGGATATGTTATACTTGATCAGGGGACTTTGTTATACTCAACCAGAGGACTTTGTTATACTCAATCAGGGGACTTTGTTATACTCAATCAGGGGACTTTGTTATATTCGATTGGGGGCCTTTGTTATACTCGATGAGGGACTTTGTTTTACTCGACCAGGGGACTTTGCTATACTCGATCAGGGGACTTTGTTATACTTGATTAGGCGACTTTTTCATACTTGATCAGGGGACTTTGTCATACTCGATCAGTGGACTTTCCTATATATGACCAATGGACTTTGCTATACTCGATGAGGGGCCTTTGTTATACTCGATCAGGGACTTTGTTATACTCGACCAGGGGACTTTGTTATACTCGATCAGGGTTACTTTGTTATACTCAACCAGAGGACTCTGTTATACTCGATCAGGGGATCTGTATAGTCGATCATGGGACTTTGTTATACTCGATCAGGGGACTTTGTTATACTTGATTAGGGGACTTTGTTATACTCGATCAACGGACTTTGTTATACTTGATCAGAGGACTTTGTTATTCTCGACCAGGGGCCTTTGTTATACTCGATTAGAAAACTTTGTTATACTCGACCAGGGGCTTTTGTTATATTCGATTAGAATACTTTGTTATACTCGACCAGGGGACTTTGTTATACTCCAACAGGGACATTGTTATACTCGATCAGGGAATATGTTATACTCGATCAGGGGACTTTGTTATACTCGGTTCAGGTGTCTGTGTTATACTCGTCCAGTGGGCTTTGTTATACTTGGATCAGGGGACTTTATTATACTCGATCAGGGTACTTTGTCTTACTCGATCAGGGCCCTTTGTTATGATCGACCAGGGGTCTTTATTATAATCGATCAGGGGAATTTGTTATGCTCGATCTGAGGACTTTGTTATACTCGATCAGGGGACTTTGTTATACTCGTCCAGGGGGTTTTGTTATACTAGGATATGTAGGCTTTGTTATACTCGACCAGGGTCCTTTGATATACTCGGTCAGGGGACTTTGTTATGCTCGATCTGGGGACTTTGTTATACTGGGCCAGAAGACTTTGTTATACTCGATCAGGGGATATGTTATACTCGATCAGGGAATTTGTTATACTGGACCAGGGGACTTTGTTATACTCGATCAGGGGACTTTGTTATACTCGATCAGGGGAATTTGTTATACTCGTCCAGGGGGCTTTGTTATACTATGATCAGGGGACTTTGTTATACTCGATTAAAAAACTTTGTTATACTCGACCAGGGGACTTTGTTATACTCCACTAGGGACTTTGTTATACTCGATCAGGGGATATGTTATACTCGATCAGGGGACTTTGTTATACTCTTCTAGGGGGCTTTTCTATACTCGATCAGGGGACTTTGTCTTACTCGATCATGGGACTCGATCAGGGGACGTTTTTATGCTCAATATGGGGACTTTGATATTCTTGGCCTGGAGACTTTGTTATACTCGATCAGGGGATTTGTTCTACTCGATTAGGGGACTTTGTTATACTGGACCAGGGGACTTTGTTATACTCGATCAGGGGACTTTGTTATACTCGATCAGGGGACTAGTTATACTCGTCTAGGGATCTTTTTTATACTCGATTACGGGACTTTGTTATACTCGAACAGGGGACTTTGTCTTACTCGATCAGGGCCCTTTGCTATACTCGACCAGGGGACTTTGTTATAATCGATCAGGGGACTTTGTTATGCTCGATATGGGGACTTTGTTATACTGGGCCAGGGAACTTTTAGGTACTCGATCAGGGGACTTTGTTATACTCGACCAGAGGCCTTTGTTATACTCGATCAGGGGACTTTGTTATACTCGATAAGGGGAATTTGTAATACTCGATAAGGGGACTTAATGTTAGAGTCGAACACGGGCCTTTGTTATACTCGATCAGAGGCCTTTGTTATACTAGATCAGGGGACTTTGTTATACTCGATTAGGGGCCTTTTTTGGACTCGATGAGGGGCCTTTGTTATACTCGATCAGGAGACTTTGTTATACTCGATCAGGGGACTTTCTAATAGTCGAGCAGGGGGCTTTGTTATACATGATCAGGGGACTTTGTTATACTCGATCAGGAGGCTTTGTAATACTTGATGAGGGGACTTGCTATACTCGACCAGGAGACTTTGTTATGCACGATCATGGGACTTTGTTACACTCGACCAGGCGACTTTTTCATACTTGATCAGGGCACTTTGTCATACTCGATCAATGGACTTTCCTATATTTGACCAATGGACTTTACTATACTCGATGAGGGGCCCTTTGTTATACTCGATCAGGGACTTAGTGATACTCCACCAGTGGACTTTTTTAAACTTGACCAATGGACTTTGTTATACTCGATGAGGGCCCTTTGTTATACTCGATCAGGGGACTTTGTTATACTCGAGCAGGGGACTTTGTTATACTCGATCAGGGGACTTTTTTATACTCGACCTGAGGACTTTGTTATACTCGATTAGGGGACTTTGTTATACTCGACCAGGGGACTTTTTTATACCTGACCAATGGACTTTGTTATACTCAATGAGGAGCCTTTGTTATACTTGATCAGGGGACTTTGTTATACTCGATCAGGGGACTTTTTTATACTCGACCAGAGGACTTTGTTATACTCGACCAGGGGATATGTTATACTTGATCAGGGGACTTTGTTATACTCAACCACAGGACTTTGTTATACTCAATCAGGGGACTTTGTTATACTCAATCAGGGGACTTTGTTATATTCGATTAAGGGCCTTTGTTATACTCGATGAGGGGGCTTTTATTTACTCGACCAGGGGACTTTGCTATACTCGACCAAGGGACTTTGTTATACCCGATCAGGGGACTTTGTTACACTCGACCAGGCGACTTTTTCATACTTGATGAGGGGACTTTGTCATACTCGATCAGTGGACTTTCCTATATTTGACCAATGGACTTTACTATACTCGATGAGGGGCCCTTTGTTATACTCGATCAGGGACTTAGGGATACTCCACCAGGGGACTTTGTTATACTCGATCAGGGGACTTTGTTATACTCGACCAGAGGACTTTGTTTTACTCGATCAGGGGATATGTTATACTCGATCAGGGGACTTTGTTATACTCGATCAGGGGACTTTGTTATACTTGATTAGGGGACTTTGTTATACTCGATCAAAGGACTTTGTTATACTTAATCAGAGGACTTTGTTATACTCGACCAGGGGCCTTTGTTGTACTCGATTAGAAAACATTGTTATACTCGACCAGGGGCCTTTGTTATTCTCGATTAGTAAACTTTGTTACACTCGACCAGGGGACTTTGTTATACTCCACCAGGGACTCTGTTATACTCGATCAAGGGATATGTTGTACTCGATCAGGGGACTTTGTTATACTCGGTTCAGAGGACTTTGTTATACTCGTCCAAGGGGCTTTGTTATACTAGGATCAGGGGACTTTATTATGCTTGATCAGGGAACTTTGTCTTACTCGATCAGCGCCCTTTGTTTTACTCGACCAGGGGACTTTGTTATAATCGATTAGGGGACTTTGTTATGCTCGATCTGGGGACTTTGTTAAACTGGGCCACGAGACTTTGTTATACTCGATCAGGGGACTTTTGTTATACTCGATCAGCGGACTTTGTTATACTCGACCAGAGGCCTTTGTTATACTCGACCAGAGGCCTTTGTTATACTCGATAAGGGGACTTTTTTATACTCGATAAGGGGAATTTGTTATACTCGATAAGGGGAGTTAATGTTAGACTCGAACAGGGGACTTTGTTATACTCGACCAGGGGACTTTGTTATACTCCACCAGGGACTTTGTTATACTCGATCAGGGGATATGTTATACTCGATCAGGGGACGTTGTTATACTCGGTTCAGGTGTCTTTGTTATACTCGTCCAGTGGGCTCTGTTATACTAGGATCAGGGGACTTTGTTACACTCGATCAGGGGACTTTGTCTTACTCGATCAGGGCCCTTTGTTATAATCGATCAGGGGACTTTATTATAATCGATCAGGGGACTTTGTTATGCTCGAACTGACGGCTTTGTTATACTGCGCCAGGAGACGTTGTTATACTCGATGAGGGGATATGTTATACTCGATCAGGGGACTTTGTTATACTGGACCAGGGGACGTTGTTATACTCGATGAGGGGATATGTTATACTCGATCAGGGGACTTTGTTATACTGGGCCAGGAGACTTTGTTATACTCGATGAGGGGATATGTTATGCTCGATCAGGGGACTTTGTCATACTGGACCAGGGGGCTTTGTTATACTCGATCAGGGGACTTTGTTATATCCGATCAGGGGAATTTGTTATACTCGTCCAGGGGGCTTTGTTATACTAGGATCAGGGGACTTTGTTATACTCGGTTAGAAAACTTTGTTTTACTCGACCAGGGGACTTTGTTATACTCCACCAGGGACTTTCTTATACTCGATCAGGGGATATGTTATACGCGATCAGGGGACTTTGTTATAATCGATCAGGGGACGTTGTTATGCTCAATCTGGGGACTTTGTTATTCTGGGCCTGGAGACTTTGTTATACTCGATCAGGGGATTTGTTCTACTCGATTAGGGGACTTTGTTATACTGGACCAGGGGGCTTTGTTATACTCGATCAGGGGATTTTGTTATACTCGATCAGGGGACTTGTTATACTCGTCTAGGGGGCTTTTTTATACTCGATTAGGGGACTTTGTTATACTAGAACAGGGGACTTTGTTATACTCGACCAGAGGACTTTGTTATACTCGATCAGGGGATATGTTATACTCGATCAGGGGACTTTGTTATACTCAATCAGGGGACTTTGTTATACTTGATTAGGGGACTTTGTTATACTCGATCAAAGGACTTTGTTATACTTAATCAGAGGACTTTGTTATACTCGACCAGGGGTCTTTGTTATACTCGATTAGAAAACTTTGTTACACTCGACCAGGCGACTTTGTTATACTCCACCAGGGACTTTGTTATACTAGAACAGGGGACTTTGTTATACTCGCCCAGAGGACTTTGTTATACTCGATCAGGGGATATGTTATACTCGATCAGGGTACTTTGTTATACTAGGTTCAGGGGACTTTGTTATACTCGTCCAGCGGGCATTGGTATACTAGGATCAGGGGACTTTGTTATGCTCGATCAGGGGACTTTGTCTTACTCGATCAGGGCCCTTTTTTATACTCGACCAGGGGAATTTGTTATAATCGATTAGGGGACTCTGTTATGCTCGATCTAGGGACTTTATTAAACTGGGCCAGGAGACGTTGTTATACTCGATCAAGGGATATGTTATACTCGATCAGGGGACTGTATTATTCTGGACCAGGGGACTTTTTTATACTTGACTGCTGGACTTTGTTATACTCGATGAGGGGCCTGTGTTATACTCGATCAGGGGACTTTGGTATACTCGATCAGGGGACTTTTTATACTCGACCAGAGGACTTTGTTATATACGATTAGGGAACTTTCTTATAATCGACCAGGGGACTTTTTTATACTTAACCAATGGACTTTGTTATACTCAATAAGGGGCCTTTGTTATACTCGATCAGGGGAGTTTGGTATACACGACCAGGGGACTTTGTTAAACGCGATCAGGGGACTTTTTTATACTCGACCAGAGGACTTTGATATACTCGATCAGGGGATATGTTATACTCGATCAGGGGACTTTGTTATACTCAACCAGAGGTCTTTGTTATACTTAATCAGGGGACTTTGTTATACTCGATTAGGGGCCTTTCTTATACTCGATGAGGGGGCTTTGTTATACTAGACCAGAAGCCTTTGTTATACTCGATTAGGGAGTTGTTATACTCGATAAGAGGAATTTGTTATACTCGATAAGGGGAATTTGTTTTACTCGATAAGGGGACTTTTTTAGACTCGAACAGGGGACTTTGTTATACTCGACCAGGGGTCTTTGTTATACTCGATTAGGCGGCTTTGTTATACTTAGGGGACTTTCTTATACTCGATGAGGGGCCTTTGTTATACTCGATCAAGGGGCCTTTGTTTACTAGAACAAGGGACTTTGTTATACTCGATTAGTGGTCTGTTTTGGACTCGATCAGGGGACTTTGGTATACTCGAGCAGGGGGCTTTGTTATACTCGATCAGGGGACTTTGTTATACTCGATCAGGAGGCTTTGTTATACTCGATCAAGGGTCTTTGCTATACTCGACCAGGGGACTTTGTTATACTCGAGCAGGGGGCTTTGTTATACTCGATTAGGGGACTTTGTTATACTCGATCAGGAGACTTTGTTATACTCGATCAGGGGACTTTGCTATACTCGACCAGGGGACATTCTTATACTCGATCAGAGGACTTTGTTATACTCGACCGTGGAACTTTTTTATACTTGACCAATGGACTTTGTTATACTCGATGAGGGGCCTTTGTTATACTCGATGAGGGGACTTTGTTATACTCCATCAGGGGACTTTGTTATACTCGATGAGGGGACTTTTTTATACTCGACCAGAGGACTTTGTTATACTCAATCAGGGGATATGTTATACTTGATCAGTGGACTTTGTAATACTCAACCAGGGGCCTTTCTTATACTCGACCAGAGGACTTTG
>NW_024726155.1:0-3598 GCF_018991925.1 Homarus americanus | reverse complement strand
GCACCCCTTCAGTGACATGACCTGTAGTGAGGGCCGGGCACTATTTCAGTGCTATGAAATGGGTGAAGGCTGACACCTACAGTGGTAAACTGGGTGGCCGGGCACCCCTTCACATGACCACGGTGGAGGGCTGGGCACCCTTAAGTGCCATGAATCGGGGTGTGAGGCTGCACCCCTTCAGCCCATGACCCGTGGTGTGAGCGCCGGGAACCCGCTCAACCCCATGGCCTGGTAGGAGGCTAGCACCTTAGGTCCATGACCTGTGAGGGGCTGCACTGCTTCAGTGACATGACCTGGGGTGTGAGGGCCAGGCACCCCTTAGTGACATGTCCTGTGAGGGCCGCACCTCCAGCACCATGACCCGGAGGTGATGGCCGGGCACCCCTTCAGTGACAGACCTGTGTTTACAGGTACCTTCAGTGCCATGACCCGTGAGGGCTGGCACCTGCTTAGGTCTATATATCCAGGGTGTGAGGGCCGGGCTCGATTTCAGTGCCATGAATCGGGGTGTGAAGGACGGGCACCCCTCTAGCACCATGACACGGGGTGTAGGCTGCACCACTTCAGTGCCAAGGAAATGGGTGTGGTAAGGCTGGCAACCTACAGTGCTGTGAACTGTGGGGTGTGGAGGGCTGGCACCTTCACATGACCTGGGGTGAGGGCTGGCACCCTTCAGTGCCATGAATCGGGTGTGAGGGCTGGCACCCTTCAAAGAAGACCTGGGGTGTGAGGCTGGCCTCTGGATTTCAGAGCCATGAATAAGGGTGGAGGGCCGGTCACCCCTCCAGCACCATAACCTGGGGTGTGAGGGCTGGCACCTTCCAGCACCATGACCCGGAGGTGAGGCTGGGCACCCTTCACTCATGACCCGGGGTGTGTTTGCCGGGTACCCGTTTAGGTCTATAACCAGGGGTGTGAGGGCCGGGCACACCTTCAGTGCCATGGCCAGGGGTGTGACGGCCGGGCACCCCTTCAGTGACATGACCCGGGGTGTGAGGGCCGGGCACTATTTCAGTGCCATGAAATGGGGTGTGAAGGCCGGGCAACCCTACAGTGCTGTGAACCGGGGTGTGAAGGCCGGGCACCCCTTCACATGACCCGGGGTGTGTGGGCCGGGCACCCCTTCAGTGCCATGAATCGGGGTGTGAGGGCCGGGCACCCCTTCAGCGCCAAGACCCGGGGTGTGAGGGCCGGCCTCGATTTCAGAGCCATGAATAAGGGTGTGAGGGCCGGTCACCCCTCCAGCACCATAACCTGGGGTGTGAGGGCCGGGCACCTCTCCAGCACCATGACCCGGAGTGTGAGGGCCGGGCACCCCTTCAATGCCATGAACCGGGGTGTGAGGTCCGGGCACCCGCTTAGGTCTATATCCAGGGGTGTGAGGGCCGGGCACACCTTCAGTGCCATGGCCAGGGGTGTGACGGCCGGGCACCCCTTCAGTGACATGACCCGTGAGGGCTGGGCACTATTTCAGTGCCAAGGAAAATGGGGGTGTGAAGGCCGGGCAACCCCTACAGTGCTGTGGAACTGGGGTGTGAGGGCCGGCACCTCACATGACCCGGGGTGGAGGGCTGCACCCCTCAGTGCCATTACCCGGGGTGTGAGGGCCGGGCACCCCTTCAGCCCTATGACCCGGGGTGTGATGGCCGGGCACCCGTTTAGGTCTATGACAAGGGGTGTGAGGGCCGGGCACACCTTCAGTGCCATGTCCAGGGGTGTGTAGCCCGGGCACCGCTTCAGTGCCATGACCTGGGTTGTGAGGGCCGGGCACCCCTTCAATGCCATGAACCGGGGTGTGAGGTCCGGGCAACCGCTTAGGTCTATATCCAGGGGTGTGAGGGCCGGGCACACCTTCAGTGCCATGGCCAGGGGTGTGACGGCCGGGCACCTGTTTAGGTCTATGATAAGTGTGTGAGGTCCGGGCACACCTCCAGTGCCATGTCCAGGGGTGGGGACGCCGGCACCCGCTTCTGCACACGACCTGGGATGTGAGGGCCGGGCACCCCTTCAATGCCATGAACCGGGGTGTGAGGTCCGGGCACCCGCTTAGGTCTATATCCAGGGGTGTGAGGGCCGGGCACACCTTCAGTGCCATGGCCAGGGGTGTGACGGCCGGGCACCCCTTCAGTGACATGACCCGGGGTGTGAGGGCCGGGCACTATTTCAGTGCCATGAAATGGGGTGTGAAGGCCGGGCAACCCTACAGTGCTGTGAACCGGGGTGTGAAGGCCGGGCACCCCTTCACATGACCCGGGGTGTGTGGGCCGGGCACCCCTTCAGTGCCATGAATCGGGGTGTGAGGGCCGGGCACCCCTTCAGCGCCAAGACCCGGGGTGTGAGGGCCGGCCTCGATTTCAGAGCCATGAATAAGGGTGTGAGGGCCGGTCACCCTCCAGCACCACATGACCTGGGTGGCTGGGCACCCCCTCCAGCACTATGACCTGGAGTGTGAGGGCTGGCACCCCTTCAATGCTATGAACTGGGGTGTGGAGCCGGGCACCCTTTCAGTGCTATGAAACGGGGTGTGAGGGCCGGGCACCCCTTCAATGACATGACCCGGAGTGAGTGCGGGCACCCTTTCAGTGCCATGAACCGGTGTGTGAGGGCCTGTCACTCCTTCAGTGCGATGACCCGGGGTGTGAGGGCTGGGCACCCCTACAGCCCCATGACCCTGGGGTGATGGCCCTGCACCCGTTTAGGTCTATGACAATGGGTGTGAGGGCCGGGCACCGCTTCAGTGCCATGAATCAGGGTGTGAGGGCCGGGCACCCCTTCAGCACCATGACCCGGGTTGTGAGGGCCGTGCTCGATTTCAGTGCCATGAATCGGGGTTTGTGAGGGCCAGGCACCCTCCAGCACCATGACCTGGGGTGAGGCCCGAGCACCCCTTCAGTGCTGTGAAGGCCCGGGTGTGAGGCCAGGCACATTTTTCACTGACCTTGACCCGAGGTGTGAGGGCAGGAAACCCTTTCAATGACATTACCGGGGTGTGTGGGCAAGAACTTGCAGTGCTATGACCCGGGGGTGTGATGGCGGTCACTCCTTCCTGCCATGACCCTGGGTGTGAGGGCCGGGCACCCCTTCAGTCCCATGACCCCAGGGGTGTGAGGAACCAGGCACTCGATTTGGGTTTATGACCCAGGGGTGTGAGGGCCGGGCACTCGTTTAGGTCTATGACCACGGGTGTGAGGGCTGGGCACACCTTCAGTGCCATGGCCAGGGGTGTGAGGGCCGGGCACCGCTTCAGTGCTATGACCCGGGGTGTGAGGGCCGGGCACCTTTTCAGTGCCATGACCCAGGGTGTGAGGGCCGGGCGCCCTTTCACTGCCATGAATCGGGGTGTGATGTCCGGGCACCCCTTCTGCTCCAAGACCCGGTATGTGAGGGCCGGGCACCCCTCCAGCACCATAGCCCAGGGTGTGAGGACCGGGCACCCCTTCAGCACCATGGCCCGGGGTATGACGGCCGGGCACCGCTGGAGTGCCATGACCCGGGGTGTGAGGGCCGTGTACCCCTTCAGTGCCATGAGTCGGGGTGTGAGGGCCGGGCACCCTTTCAGTGCCATGAATCGGGGTGTTGGGCCGGGCACCCTTCAGTG
>NW_024726154.1:7500-31644 GCF_018991925.1 Homarus americanus | reverse complement strand
ATAATCTACACTATCATCGTCTACACCAGTATAGTTGTCCCACATACTGTACAGGAAAATTCAAAACTGACCACCTCACCCACATAACCTCTTACTACAAAATTGACACCTACTGTACAGTAGATTTACTGCACCAGTAACCGTTAACTTAATAATAAGTTTGATTGAAATGGCTTGCCCTCGGCTGGGGCTGAGAAAACGCAGTAGACTTGTTTCTGACAGCGAAAGTGACGATGGAAGCTCTCCTGCAAAATGGAATGACTAGGACGAGTCGTGGAGCGATGAGAACTCCGACGAGTCGTGGAGCGATGAGAACTCCGACGAGTCGTGGAGCGATGAGAACTCCGACGAGTCGTGGAGCGATGAGAACTCCGACGAGTCGGGGAGCGATGAGAACTCCGACGAGTCGGGGAGCGATGAGAACTCCGATAGTTTTATCGCTCATGATGAATCATACAATGACGAGGACTCATCAGGGTCTCCTGAAGGGTATGAGCTCTCATCTCACAGTACGTCAAGCTCTTCGGATGAAGAAGAGGAGGAGGAGCAATGCGACGAAAGGCGGCGGAGAAGAAATCCTGCACTTCGGTTCTTCGACATGGAGGCCAACGAGGATAATAATGAATTCTGTCTTCCTCGTCAGCACCTCCCTCCCCTCCCTGGCACACCCCCCTCCCGAACTTGTTTTGGTCGCAACTACCAAATGAGACACGTTCTAGATGTCGCAATTCGTATTGAAAAAGAATATAATGAGAAAAGGGTTTTGAAAAGAAAAGCTCTAAATAAGGCCAAAGGGATTCATTGCTGAATCTTTGTATGTGTTTATTTATAAATAAAAATCTGAATTGGCGTTACCTATCTTCTTTACCCTGTAGAATATGCTTCTTTTTAATTATTTATATTGTTTTGCTGTAAATGTGTAGTAAAACTTATTTTTACTTATGTGAATTTGATATGATTGTTTACTTCATACAAATTGCCCAGTTCATGAAATCGTCGGGTTTTTTAGCGGCGGTAAAGCCAGGCCACCCTCCCTGCAGCCCATTGGCTCAAACATAATGTTCGATTAATATTGATATATCGCAAATAATTCCATATATATGTTAAGAATACCCAGCTTTAGCTCACTATAATGCTAAATTTAACGTCTGTAAAGATATAACTGTTTGGAAGCATTATCTACCAAGATATTATTGAAATTATTAATAATTTTTATTATAATTTTTGCTATTATAAATATAAACTTGAGATGGACATAACAATTTTCTCGATCATGTTTGATTTTGTTTGTGTCTAACGTGCACATTCTTTATTACGTTGTACCTCCTAAATCTTAACTTTAAATATATGTGTGAGTCCGACACAGGTACTGTACATAATTGTTTAAAATTTGTTATCCTCTGAAATGCAGAATAAGAATTTGGCTTTAATTTTGACTCTATATAACCATTTTCGTTATATCTCAGTATCATTATTTGTATACGAGAGTCAGTGAGAGATTTGTCACTTGACAGCAAAGAGTGAGATACAGTACAGTGTTTACATTACCTGCTGGATGTGAACAAGTCTTTGTTTACGTTATCGTCGGGGGGTGTGGAGGAATTGTCGTTTCAGTTTCTTAAGTGGTGTAGAGTGACCTGTGATCTGTGTGTTTTGGGTGAGAATGCTAAAAACTGTTCGCTGGGGTGTATTTTTCGGGGCGGGGATGTATCTCTAGATGGTCTGTGGATGTATAACGGGGGCGTGATTTCTGGCGTCCGTGGATGTATATCGTGGGCGTGATTTCAGGCGTCCGTGAATGTATATCGTGGGCGTAGATATACCTGGATATTACCCGCATGGACGACAGTAGACTGCCAAAGCAGGCAACTGAAAAGGTATAAGGATAGCCTTAAGACAAACCTGAAAAAGTGCCAAATCGACCCCCTCACCTGGGAGTCGATTACTCCACACTGTAATGCTTGGAGGAGCACCTTACGAGAAGGTGTCAATACTTTCGAGTTAGCCCGACTGCAAACCGAGACAGACAAGCGCCAACGCCGGAAAGGCACGCTAGATGCAGCCCTTCACATGTGCAACGAATGTGAACGACGCTGCCGGTTCCGTATCGGCCTCTTTAGCCACCTCAAAACTTACCAGTGAATGTGACATCCCTAATAACTCATAACATTGTAGCGTTGCTGGATGATCGTCATACTCGATTCCGAGTGACAGCAAAGTAGTAGTAAGTGTGTGTGTGTGTGTGTGTGTGTGTGGAGAGAGAGGAAAGATGCAATAAATTTTACTCATACTGTCCAGGATTTCTTCGTTAGTGTCAGTTTAAGAGAGCGGAGAGAGAACCTCTAATTTCTGGGTATTTTCGGAATAGTTTTTTTACTCTGTTGGCGCTAAAGTGGAGTGGCAGCGTTTATATCACAAATACTTGGAGGCGAAATTGTTGTTGGCGATTTTGTTAGTTGAGGAAAAACAAGTCGTGTCCACTGGTTGATTTTGAAACCCTATCACGAGTTACTGAAACCTTATCGCTTAGTTCTGTTGCCCGTTCAGCTCTCTCTCTCTCTCTCTCTCTCTCTCTCTCTCTCACACACACACACACACACACACTCCACCTGACCTGAGGTATAACAGTGAAAGTTGTATCTAACAGGAATTTCCATCATCGAGTGAATCCCCGGCGAGTTGAAACAATTGTTATTCAAATGTATTGTTCAGCCAAAATAAAACCCGTTGAACATGATTGGCTTCCCCCCGAACGACCTTTCAGTTAACAGAATATACCATGAACCACAACACACACACATACACACACACACTTTATTTTTACATGGTTTTGAGTTTTTATGCAATTTTCACATTGATCCGAACGAATAAACTGTAAATATTGCTCACTGATGCAACTAATATGTGTTAAAGTATTATATCCTGTTTTTATAATAATGCTTACATGACTTTATTATTATCACTCGTGTTAGTAAGGGACCTATTTATTCTTTTCTTGAATATAATGCTTTTTGTGGTCAGTGTTTACTTGGTTAATGGGTGTAGCATTATATGGGGTGGATGATAGGTCGTTTTCGTGGGCCTTTTCCTTCCTTACCTCCTTCCTTCCCCCCCTTTTCCTTCTTTCCCTCCCCTTTCCCTCCCTCCCCCTACCTGTGGCTGATCAGTACAGGTGCCCAAACAAAGAGGTTCTCAACGAAGTAACAAACACACACTCACTTATTTTTCTCTTCTGTCTCTTTCTAATCATAATTAATTCACTGTCAGTCCATCTTGTAGGGATTAATTACCTGAAACATTGTACAGGTATAAATCTTAGCCCAGACCACCTGTGTTATGAGCCCAGAAATGGTGGTTATGTAGTTAATGTTTTGTCCGTCTGCCGTGTAATTACCTCAACATTGGAGGAACCAGAATGCAAAATTTATACATGTGTCTGTTTCTTGATAATTCAGTGTCTCTTGTACTACGTGTCAGAGGTCAAGGTCACAGACAAATTTGACCTAAGCTGTTGCGTCACCAAGGATGTTATTACCACACTCAATCAGTCACAGGCAATGTTGAGTGAGTGACATGAGACATCTTCAGTGACCTCCTGTTTCTGTTGTGTTGATGTACTGTACTACTGTTCCATGAGACATCTTCAGTGACCTCCTGTTTCTGTTGTGTTGATGTACTGTACTACTGTTCCATGAGACATCTTCAGTGACCTCCTGTTTCTGTTGTGTTGATGTACTGTACTACTGTTCTAGCTCTTGTGGTCAATGTTTTATAACTTGTGTGAGACTATGTACACCAGAGCCGCCATGATGATAGTGTTGATCATCTCCCAGACACCACCACACCACCACCACACCACCACCTCACCACCACCACACCACCACCACACCACCACCTCACCACCACCACACCACCACCACACCACCACCTCACCACCTCACCACCACCACACCACCACCACACCACCACCTCACCACCACCACAGTTAACGAGGGAGGTATGAGACACACTTGACTCTCCTGTGTTATGTATATACGCTCCTGGGTCGTGTTTCAGGCACCTTACGTCTGGAGCTCAGCTGTCTTAAAACCAAACCTAACCTAACCTAACCTAACCTAACCTATCTTAACCTAACCTAACCTAACCTAACCTAACCTAACCTAACCTAACCTAACCTAACTTAACCTAACCTAACCTAACCTAACCTAACCTATCTTAACCTAACCTAACCTATCTTAACCTAACCTAATCTAACGTCACTGTTATATTTATTCAACCGATGTTACTGAATTTATTTGTCCCTCACAGCGATCCTTTAGAAAATGTCGTTGATCCTTGAAGTAAAAATAATTAATAGTCGTTGTAATAAAGCAGTCAATGGAATAAGATGGATCACTATAGATTATGTTGGTCGCTGTAGCAAGGTAATCACCCTCACTCACCTGTCGGAGTCCCGTAGAATTTAGGTTATATATAATTGCCAATGTTTGAGTGAGGTGATTCTCTCGAGGTCCATTGGTGAGTATCGTAAAACAAAAAAAAATATTGCCCATTTGAATCCACTGTTTATTGTCATTCCTTACTTGTGTTTATTAGGAAGGCTCAGCTCTTTATTTAACGATATAATTGACCTGTTCTACGATAGTCAACAATGAGACAGACACAGACACACGATTTAAACCTTATTGTAGATGTTAGGATGTGATGTTAATTCTGCTGGTCGACCTCTTCCCGCTCCCTCCTGTCCTCCTCTTGATGCAACACGCAATACTGTTTACCTTTTGTGTGTAGGTTGACCATCTTGTCGTGTCAGTATACATTCACCACCTAATGTTGCTCCCACTGAGGTATGCCTGCCTCCATTGTCTGAACTTGGTGAACATTGTATACCATCTCGACTTACAGGTTGTTGAACATAAAGGAGAGACTGGTGTTGGTATCAGGTGGAATACTAAGACAAAAACGTGTATGACCTTTGAACTTGGTGTGTGTGTGTGTGTGTGTGTGTGTGTGTGTGTGTGTGTGTGTGTGTGTGTGTGTGTGTGTGTGTGTGTGTGTGTGTGTGTGTGTGTGTGTGTGTGTGTGTGTGTGTGTGTGTGTGTGTTAAACAAGAATCACATATGGCGACTGAAATCTAGATAACAAGAGTCCCTTCTCTCTCTCTCTCTCTCTCTCTCTCTCTCTCTCTCAGATGAACACTTGGCGGGCACTATTCAAGGGTCCATCTCCGGACGTATAGTAATTACTTATACATCTTGTGAGTTTATTTTGGTGTTGGTGTAGAGATGATGGAGGAGATATGTGGAGGGAGGGATGTGAAGGTGTGAGGGAAGAACGTGAGGGGGGGAGGGAGAGAAGCCGGAGGTGTGAGGTGACGTGTTGAGAGAACTTGTGGTAAGAATATTGTGAAATTATGTACACATTACACTCATGTATGTCTAAGTTAGATATAAATTGATGGACTAAAACTTTGGTCATTTTCCGAGTCATAATTCTTTCCCTCATACTATCATGTTAGTTTATTATCATGTTAAGTGTTTAATCATGTTAGAATACCCATCATATTAGCCTAGAACCATCATGTTAGCCTGTCATCACATTAGCCAACCATCATCATGTTAACCTACCATCATCATGTTAACCTACCATCATGTTAACCTACCACCATGTTAACCTACCACCATGTTAACCTACCATCATGTTAACCTACCATCATGTTAACCTACCATCATGTTAACCTACCATCATGTTAACCTACCATCATGTTAACCTACTACCATGTTAACCTACCACCATGTTAACCTACCACCATGTTAACCTACCACCATGTTAACCTACCACCATGTTAACCTACCACCATGTTAACCTACCACCATGTTAACCTACCATCATGTTAACCAACCATCATGTTAACCAACCATCATGTTAACCTACCACCATGTTAACCTACCACCATGTTAACCTACCACCATGTTAACCTACCATCATGTTAACCTACCATCATGTTAACCTACCATCATGTTAACCAACCATCATGTTAACCTACCACCATGTTAACCTACCACCATGTTAACCTACTACCATGTTAACCTACCATCATGTTAACCTACCATCATGTTAACCTACCATCATGTTAACCTACCACCATGTTAACCTACCACCATGTTAACCTACCATCATGTTAACCTACCACCATGTTAACCTCCCATCATGTTAACCTACCACCATGCTAACCTACCACCATGTTAACCTACCATCATGTTAACCTACCACCATGTTAACCTACCATCATGTTAACCTACCATCATGTTAACCTACCACCATGTTAACCTACCATCATGTTAACCTACCATCATGTTAACCTACCACCATGTTAACCTACCATCATGTTAACCTACCATCATGTTAACGTCAACCACATCTGCACCATTATGCTCTTTATCTCAAACTTACAATGGCTGGGAGATTCAGGAACCTTAGTTGGCGATGGTCAAGAGTACAGGCAGAGGGGAGTACTTTGTTGTCTAGTGAAGGAGGATCACCCAAGACCTTCCCCACGATCCTGAAGGCTCCTCCCAGCTCCTGATGGTGGTGCTGGATGGGGAAAGGGGGTTTATACGACCTTCTGGCTTCCTCTTTATAGTTCCGGGTTGTCTAAGTTATATGGAAGTAATGATATGCGTTTGTGTGTTTGGAGTTAATGAGATTCTTGTGGGTATTTTTAAGTATAAAATGTGAGTTAGGAATTTGTTATGGGGGTTTTTCTACACCTGTGGATGTTTTAAGTGTCGTGTTAAAAATAAGTTGTTAGTATTGGCTGTGGGTGATGGTGGACTTAGTTATGGTCTTCCTTGGGTACGGAAGCCTGGGGGAAGGGGAAGGGGAAGGGGAGGGGAGGGGAGGGGAGGGGGGTAACCATTGAAAAGACCCCGAGATGAGATACATTTTGTTTATTTATTTATTTATTATTATTATTATTATTATTATTATTATTATTATTATTGTTATTATTATTATGACATTTTGGGATCCTTTAGTCTAGACAAATTCAATATTTTTTCCCCAAGTATATAAGGAATGTAGTGTTGAAACGGCAGCTGTACATACCAGTGTTGTATTGGCTGGTACCCCGTTCACCCCCTCACTATTCCCCAGTCACCCATACCGCTCCCGCCCCCACCCTACCACCCATACTGCCCCCGCCACCCCTGCTGTGTCTCTGAGGTGTATATACTTTTTGTGCATCATCTTCCTTCGACCATTATGTTATTTCTTAATGTTCACGGTGTCAGGAGCAGAGGAGAGAGGCACCTTTTTTTTTGTCTACTGTTCTTGTATCATATCGAATGCATTTTTTTTTTTACAGCATATATACACCCGCCTTAGATATCCAAAGAGGCATATATAGTGTTATTCTTATTCGTCTGTATATTTATACCTACGGGTCATGTTTGTCTCGTGTTCCTTATGGCAGTGAATGTTAGAGTATTTCCTGAGTATTGTTTGTGTAGTTCTGTACTTAGAGGTTGACTTATTCACATCTGGGTTAGCACAGCAGTGTGAGGCAATGTGTCTGGCCTCACACTTATGCTTACATCTGCGTGAGGGTCAATCATTCAAGCACTTAGCTACTGAGTGCAAAGAAGTGAATACAACTTTAAGAAAGGAGAGAGTTTAGGAGCCAGAGAAGGTGTGTGTGTGTGTGTGTGTGTGTGTCAACAAGTGACAAGTTGTTTGGTGTCAGTAAGTGTATGAGACCAACAGTCAACTCTCGCTGCTCACTACTACAATATATCCCTCTTCACCAAACTTTCTTTTTCCTCAATATCAAAATAAACTCGGTGGCTAAGTTTTCAATTTTCGGTGTGAAGATTTCTTAATTCGTGTTGTCAGACTGTTAAACCTTCACCAGGGGTCGTGACACACTATTTTGGGAGTGGACCACACCAGGACACACACACACACACACACTCTTACAGTTTGGTGTTGGTGTAGTCTAGTTTTACGGTGAGGTGGTATTTTTAGTAGTGGTTCATCTGTGCACAATATTAAACTTTTTTTTCTTTTTTTTTCTGGGTGTGTCTCAGGGGTGTGGCTGTATTAAGTAATATTAAAGGTACTGATCATTCTAAAACAATCCAAATTTATTCTTGTGATTTATTGTTATATATATTATACTTTATTATTAGTAATATTATTTTTATTTATTATTATTATTAATTACTATGCTGTTATTTCATGTTATTCACATAAGTAAAGTGAAATTTCAAGCGTTTTTTATTGAATTTATCTATGGTGTGTGTGTGTGTGTGTGTTCCATCTTCTACACTATCATCGTTTACACCATCATGTACACTATCAACTACACCATCGTCTACAGTGACACCATCATCATCTACACTACCATCGTCTACAACTCTACACCATAATCTTCACTATCATCGTCTACACCATCATCTACACTATCATCGTCTACACCATCATCTACACTATCATCATCTACACCATCATCTACACTACCATCGTCTACACCATCATCTACACTATCATCGTCTACACCACCATCTACACTATCATCGTCTACACCATCATCTACACTATCATAATCTTCACTATCATCGTCTACACCATCATCTACACTATCATCGTCTACACCATCATCTACACTATCATAATCTTCACTATCATCGTCTACACCATCATCTACACTATCATCGTCTACACCATCATCTACACTATCATCGTCTACACCATCATCTACACTATCATCGTCTACACCATCATCTACACTATCATCGTCTACACCATCATCTACACTATCATCGTCTACACCATCATCTACACTATCATCGTCTACACCATCATCTACACTATCATCATCTACACCATCATCTACACTATCATAATCTTCACTATCATCGTCTACACCATCATCTACACTATCATCGTCTACACCATCATCTACACTATCATCATCTACACTATCATCGTCTACACCATCATCTACACTATCATCGTCTACACCATCATCTACACTATCAATGTCTACACCATCATCTGCACTATCATAATCTACACTATCATCGTCTACACCATCATCTACACCATCAATGTCTACACCATCATCTGCACTATTATAATCTACACTATCATCGTCTACACCAGTATAGTTGTCCCACATACTGTACAGGAAAATTAAAAACTGACCACCTCACCCACATAACCTCTTACTACAAAATTGACACCTACTGTACAGTAGATTTACTGCACCAGTAACCGTTAACTTAATAATAAGTTTGATTGAAATGGCTTGCCCTCGGCTGGGGCTGAGAAAACGCAGTAGACTTGTTTCTGACAGCGAAAGTGACGATGGAAGCTCTCCTGCAAAATGGAATGACTAGGACGAGTCGTGGAGCGATGAGAACTCCGACGAGTCGTGGAGCGATGAGAACTCCGACGAGTCGTGGAGCGATGAGAACTCCGACGAGTCGGGGAGCGATGAGAACTCCGATAGTTTTATCGCTCATGATGAATCATACAATGACGAGGACTCATCAGGGTCTCCTGCAGGGTATGAGCTCTCATCTCACAGTACGTCAAGCTCTTCGGATGAAGAAGAGGAGGAGGAGCAATGCGACGAAAGGCGGCGGAGAAGAACTGGTACTGGCCTTTCATTACGGAGGCCAAAGAGATAATAATGCACTTTGCCTCTCGTCACACTCTCCCTCCCTCCTTCTACAGAACACCCCCCTGAACTTGTTTTGGTCGTAACTACTAAATGAGACACGTTCTAGATGTCGCAATTCGTATTGAAAAAGAATGTAATGAGAAAAGGGTTTTGAAAAGAAAAGCTCTAAATAAGGCCAAAGGGATTCATTGCTGAATCTTTGTATGTGTTTATTTATAAATAAAAATCTGTATTGGTATTACCTATCTTCTTTACCCTGTAGAATATGCTTCTTTTTAATTATTTATATTGTTTTGCTGTAAATGTGTAGTAAAACTTATTTTTACTTATGTGAATTTGATATGATTTTTTACTTCATACAAATTGCCCAGTTCATGAAATCGTCGGGTTTTTTAGCGGCGGTAAAGCCAGGCCACCCTCCCTGCAGCCCATTGGCTCAAACATAATGTTCGAATAATATTGATATATCGCAAATAATTCCATATATATGTTAAGAATACCCAGCTTTAGCTCACTGTAATGCTAAATTTAACGTCTGTAAAGATATAACTGTTTGGAAGCATTAGCTACCAAGATGATATTGAAATTATTAATAAATTTTATTATAATTTTTGCTATTATAAATATAAACTTGAGATGGACATAACCATTTTCTCGATCATGTTTGATTTTGTTTGTGTCTAACGTGCACATTCTTTATTACGTTGTACCTCCTAAATCTTAACTTTAAATATATGTGTGAGTCCGACACAGGTACTGTACATAATTGTTTAAAATTTGTTATCCTCTGAGATGCAGAATAAGAATTTGGCTTTAATTTTGACTCTATATAACCATTTTCGTTATATCTCAGTATCATTATTTGTATACGAGAGTCAGTGAGAGATTTGGTTTACTTGACAGCAAAGAGGAGTATACAGGCCAGTGCTTTACATTACCTGCTGGATGTGGAATAAGTCTTTGTTGACGTTATCGTCGGGGTGAGTGAATTGTCGTTTCAGTTTAAGTGGTGCAGAGTGACCTGTGATCTGTGTGTTTTGGAGGTGGCTAAAAGAGGCTGATGGCGAACTGGCAGCACCACATTCGTTGGCGAAGGGCCGGTACTCCAGCGTGCCTTCCGGCGTTGGCGCTTGTCTGTCTCGGTTTGCAGTCGGGCTAACTCGAAAGTATTGACACCTTCTCGTAAGGTGCTCCTCCAAGCATTACAGTGTGGAGTAATCGACTCCCAGGTGAGGGGGTCGATTTGGCACTTTTTCAGGTTTGTCTTAAGGCTATCCTTATACCTTTTCAGTTGCCTGCTTTGGCAGTCTACTGTCGTCCATGCGGGTAATATCCAGGTATATCTACGCCCACGATATACATTCATGGACGCCTGAAATCACGCCCACGATATACATCCACGGACGCCTGAAATCACGCCCCCGTTATACATCCACAGACCATCTAGAGATACATCCCCGCCCCGAAAAATACACCCCAGCGAACAGTTTTTAGCATTCTCACCCAAAACACACAGATCACAGGTCACTCTACACCACTTAAGAAACTGAAACGACAATTCCTCCACACCCCCCGACGATAACGTCAACAAAGACTTGTTCACATCCAGCAGGTAATGTAAACACTGTACTGTATCTCACTCTTTGCTGTCAAGTGACAAATCTCTCACTGACTCTCGTATACAAATAATGATACTGAGATATAACGAAAATGGTTATATAGAGTCAAAATTAAAGCCAAATTCTTATTCTGCATTTCAGAGGATAACAAATTTTAAACAATTATGTATAGTACCTGTGTCGGACTCACACATATATTTAAAGTTAAGATTTAGGAGGTACAACGTAATAAAGAATGTGCACGTTAGACACAAACAAAATCAAACATGATCGAGAAAATTGTTATGTCCATCTCAAGTTTATATTTATAATAGCAAAAATTATAATAAAAATTATTAATAATTTCAATAATATCTTGGTAGATAATGCTTCCAAACAGTTATATCTTTACAGACGTTAAATTTAGCATTATAGTGAGCTAAAGCTGGGTATTCGTAACATATATATGGAATTATTTGCGATATATCAATATTAATCGAACATTATGTTTGAGCCAATGGGCTGCAGGGAGGGTGGCCTGGCTTTACCGCCGCTAAAAAACCCGACGATTTCATGAACTGGGCAATTTGTATGAAGTAAACAATCATATCAAATTCACATAAGTAAAAATAAGTTTTACTACACATTTACAGCAAAACAATATAAATAATTAAAAAGAAGCATATTCTACAGGGTAAAGAAGATAGGTAACGCCAATTCAGATTTTTATTTATAAATAAACACATACAAAGATTCAGCAATGAATCCCTTTGGCCTTATTTAGAGCTTTTCTTTTCAAAACCCTTTTCTCATTATATTCTTTTTCAATACGAATAGCGACATCTAGAACGTGTCTCATTTGGTAGTTGCGACCAAAACAAGTTCGGGAGGGGGGTGTGCCAGGGAGGGGAGGGAGGTGCTGACGAGGAAGACAGAATTCATTATTATCCTCTTTGGCCTCCATGTCGAAGAACCGAAGTGCAGGATTTCTTCTCCGCCGCCTTTCGTCGCATTGCTCCGCCTCCTCTTCTTCATCCGAAGAGCTTGACGTACTGTGAGATGAGAGCTCATACCCTTCAGGAGACCCTGATGAGTCCTCGTCATTGTATGATTCATCATGAGCGATAAAACTATCGGAGTTCTCATCGCTCCCCGACTCGTCGGAGTTCTCATCGCTCCACGACTCGTCGGAGTTCTCATCGCTCCACGACTCGTCGGAGTTCTCATCGCTCCACGACTCGTCGGAGTTCTCATCGCTCCACGACTCGTCGGAGTTCTCATCGCTCCACGACTCGTCCTAGTCATTCCATTTTGCAGGAGAGCTTCCATCGTCACTTTCGCTGTCAGAAACAAGTCTACTGCGTTTTCTCAGCCCCAGCCGAGGGCAAGCCATTTCAATCAAACTTATTATTAAGTTAACGGTTACTGGTGCAGTAAATCTACTGTACAGTAGGTGTCAATTTTGTAGTAAGAGGTTATGTGGGTGAGGTGGTCAGTTTTGAATTTTCCTGTACAGTATGTGGGACAACTATACTGGTGTAGACGATGATAGTGTAGATTATAATAGTGCAGATGATGGTGTAGACATTGATGGTGTAGATGATGGTGTAGACGATGATAGTGTAGATTATGATAGTGCAGATGATGGTGTAGACGATGATAGTGTAGATGATGGTGTAGACGATGATAGTGTAGATGATGATAGTGTAGATGATGGTGTAGACGATGATAGTGTAGATGATGGTGTAGACGATGATAGTGAAGATGATGGTAGTGTAGATGATGGTGTAGATGATGATAGTGTAGATGATGGTGTAGACGATGATAGTGTAGATGATGGTGTAGACGATGATAGTGTAGATGATGGTGTAGACGATGATAGTGTAGATGATGGTGTAGACGATGATAGTGAAGATTATGATAGTGTAGATGATGGTGTAGACGATGATAGTGTAGATGGTGGTGTAGACGATGATAGTGTAGATGATGGTGTAGACGATGGTAGTGTAGATGATGGTGTAGATGATGATAGTGTAGATGATGGTGTAGACGATGATAGTGTAGATGATGGTGTAGACGATGATAGTGAAGATTATGGTGTAGAGTTGTAGACGATGGTAGTGTAGATGATGATGGTGTCACTGTAGACGATGGTGTAGTTGATAGTGTACATGATGGTGTAAACGATGATAGTGTAGAAGATGGAACACACACACACACACACACACACACACACACACACACACACACACACACACACACACACACACCATAGATAAATTCAATAAAAAACGCTTGAAATTTCACTTTACTTATGTGAATAACATGAAATAACAGCATAGTAATTAATAATAATAATAAATAAAAATAATATTACTAATAATAAAGTATAATATAAATAACAATAAATCACAAGAATAAATTTGGATTGTTTTAGAATGATCAGTACCTTTAATATTACTTAATACAGCCACACCCCTGAGACACACCCAGAAAAAAAAAGAAAAAAAGTTTAATATTGTGCACAGATGAACCACTACTAAAAATACCACCTCACCGTAAAACTAGACTACACCAACACCAAACTGTAAGAGTGTGTGTGAGTGTGTGTGTGTCCTGGTGTGGTCCACTCCCAAAATAGTGTGTCACGACCCCTGGTGAAGGTTTAACAGTCTGACAACACGAATTAAGAAATCTTCACACCGAAAATTGAAAACTTAGCCACCGAGTTTATTTTGATATTGAGGAAAAAGAAAGTTTGGTGAAGAGGGATATATTGTAGTAGTGAGCAGCGAGAGTTGACTGTTGGTCTCATACACTTACTGACACCAAACAACTTGTCACTTGTTGACACACACACACACACACACACACACACACACACACACACCTTCTCTGGCTCCTAAACTCTCTCCTTTCTTAAAGTTGTATTCACTTCTTTGCACGCAGTAGCTAAGTGCTTGAATGATTGACCCTCACGCAGATGTAAGCATAAGTGTGAGGCCAGACACATTGCCTCACACTGCTGTGCTAACCCAGATGTGAATAAGTCAACCTCTAAGTACAGAACTACACAAACAATACTCAGGAAATACTCTAACATTCACTGCCATAAGGAACACGAGACAAACATGACCCGTAAGTATAAATATACAGGCGAATAAGAATAACACTATATATGCCTCTTTGGATATCTAAGGCGGGTGTATATATGCTGTAAAAAAAATGCATTCGATATGATACAAGAACAGTAGACAAAAAAAAAGATGCCCCTCTCCTCTGCTCCTGACACCGTGAACACAGCAGGGGTGGCGGGGGCAGTATGGGTGGTAGGGTGGGGGCGGGAGCGGTATGGGTGACTGGGGAATAGTGCGGGGGTGAACGGGGTACCAGCCAATACAACACTGGTATGTACAGCTGCCGTTTCAACACTACATTCCTTATAAACTTGGGGAAAAAATATTGAATTTGTCTCGACTAAAGGATCCCAAAATATCATAATAATAATAACAATAATAATAATAATAATAATAATAATAATAATAATAATAATAATAATAATAATAATAATAATAATAATAATAATAATAATAATAATAATAATAATAATAATAATAATAATAATAATAATAATAATAATAAATATATAAATAAACAAAACGTATCTCATCTCGGGGTCTTTTCAATGGTTCCCCCTAACCCTCCCCTCCCCTCCCCTCCCCTCCCCCTCCCATTCCCCTTCCCCTTCCCCCAGGCTTCCGTACCCAAGGAAGACCATAACTAAGTCCACCATCACCCACAGCCAATACTAACAACTTATTTTTAACACGACACTTAAAACATCCACAGGTGTAGAAAACCCCCCATAACAAACTCCTAACTCACATTTTATACTTAAAAATACCCACAAGAATCTCATTAACTCCAAACACACAAACGCATATCATTACTTCCATGTTAACTCAGACAACCCGGAACTATAAAGAGGAAGCCAGAAGGTCGTATAAACTCCCTTTCCCCATCCAGCACCACCATCAGGAGCTGGGAGGAGCCTTCAGGATCTTGGGGAAGGTCTTGGGTGATCCTCCTTCACTAGACAACAAAGTACTCCTCTCTGCCTGTACTCTTGACCATCGCCAACTAAGGTTCCTGAATCTCCCAGCCATTGTAAGTTTGAGATAAAGAGCATAATGGTGCAGATGTGGTTGACGTTAACATGATGGTAGGTTAACATGATGGTAGGTTAACATGGTGGTAGGTTAACATGATGGTAGGTTAACATGATGGTAGGTTAACATGGTGGTAGGTTAACATGATGGTAGGTTAACATGGTGGTAGGTTAGCATGGTGGTAGGTTAACATGATGGGAGGTTAACATGGTAGGTTACGATGGTAGGTTAATATGTGGGTAGAAGCATGATGGTAGGTTAAGATGATGGTAGGTTAACATGATGGTAGGTTAACATGGTGGTAGGTTAACATGGTGGTAGGTTAACATGATGGTAGGTTAACATGATGGTAGGTTAGCATGATGGTAGGTTAGCATGATGGTAGGTTAGCATGGTGGTAGGTTAACATGGTGGTAGGTTAACATGGTGGTAGGTTAACATGGTGGTAGGTTAACATGGTGGTAGGTTAACATGGTGGTAGGTTAACATGGTGGTAGGTTAACATGGTAGTAGGTTAACATGATGGTAGGTTAACATGATGGTAGGTTAACATGATGGTAGGTTAACATGATGGTAGGTTAACATGATGGTAGGTTAACATGGTGGTAGGTTAACATGGTGGTAGGTTAACATGATGGTAGGTTAACATGATGATGGTAGGTTAACATGATGATGGTTGGCTAATGTGATGACAGGCTAACATGATGGTTCTAGGCTAATATGATGGGTATTCTAACATGATTTAACACTTAACATGATAATAAACTAACATGATAGTATGAGGGAAAGAATTATGACTCGGAAAATGACCAAAGTTTTAGTCCATCAATTTATATCTAACTTAGACATACATGAGTGTAATGTGTACATAATTTCACAATATTCTTACCACAAGTTCTCTCAACACGTCACCTCACACCTCCGGCTTCTCTCCCTCCCCACCTCACGTTCTTCCCTCACACCTTCACATCCCTCCCTCCACACATCTCCTCCATCATCTCTACACCAACACCAAAATAAACTCACAAGATGTATAAGTAATTACTATACGTCCGGAGATGGACCCTTGAATAGTGCCCACAAGGCGTTCATCTGGAGAGAGAGAGAGAAAGAGAGAGAGAGAGAGAGAGAGAGAGAGAGAGAGAGAGAGAGAGAGAAGGGACTCTTGTTATCTAGATTTCAGTCGCCATATGTGATTCTTGTTTAACACACACACACACACACACACACACACACACACACACACACACACACACACACACACACACACACACACACACACACACACACACACACACACACACACACACACACACACACACACACACACACACACACACACACACACACACACACACACACACACCAAGTTCAAAGGTCATACACGTTTTTGTCTTAGTATTCCACCTGATACCAACACCAGTCTCTCCTTTATGTTCAACAACCTGTAAGTCGAGATGGTATACAATGTTCACCAAGTTCAGACAATGGAGGCAGGCATACCTCAGTGGGAGCAACATTAGGTGGTGAATGTATACTGACACGACAAGATGGTCAACCTACACACAAAAGGTAAACAGAATTGCATGTTGCATCAAGAGGAGGACAGGAGGGAGCGGGAAGTGGTCGACCTGCAGAATTAACAACACATCCTAACATCTACAATAAGGTTTAAATCGTGTGTCTGTGTCTGTCTCATTGTTGACTATCGTAGAACAGGTCAATTATATCGTTAAATAAAGAGCTGAGCCTTCCTAATAAACACAAGTAAGGAATGACAATAAACAGTGGATTCAAATGGGCAATATTTTTTTTTGTTTTACGATACTCAACAATGGACCTCGAGAGAATCACCTCACTCAAACATTGGCAATTATATATAACCTAAATTCTACGGGATTCCGACAGGTAAGTGAGGGTGATTACCTTGCTACAGCGACCAACTTAATCTATAGTGATCCATCCTATTCCATTGACTGCTTTATTACAACGACTATTAATTATTTTTACTTCAAGGATCAACGACATTTTCTAAAGGATCGCTGTGAGGGACAAATAAATTCAGTGACATCGGTTGAATAAATATAACAGTGACGTTAGGTTAGGTTAAGATAGGTTAGGTTAGGTTAAGATAGGTTAGGTTAGGTTAGGTTAAGATAGGTTAGGTTAGGTTAGGTTAGGTTAGGTTAGGTTAAGATAGGTTAGGTTAGGTTAAGATAGGTTAGGTTAGGTTAGGTTAGGTTAAGATAGGTTAGGTTAGGTTAGGTTAGGTTAGGTTAGGTTAGGTTAAGATAGGTTAGGTTAGGTTAGGTTAGGTTAGGTTTTAAGACAGCCGGTACAATGACCACCGTAAGACAATTGAGCTCCAGACGTAAGCTGCCTGAAACACGACACAGAAGCGTATATACATAACACAGAGGAGAGTCAAGTGTGTTTAATACCTCCCTCGTTAACTGTGGTGGTGGTGAGGTGGTGGGGTGGTGGTGAGGTGGTGGTGTGGTGGTGGTGGTGAGGTGGTGGTGGTGAGGTGGTGGTGTGGTGGTGGTGTCTGGGAGATGATCAACACTATCATCATGGCGGCTCTGGTGTACATAGTCTCACACGAGTTATATTACATTGACCACAAGAGCTAGAACAGTAGTACAGTACATCAACACAACAGAAACAGGAGGTCACTGAAGATGTCTCATGGAACAGTAGTACAGTACATCAACACAACAGAAACAGGAGGTCACTGAAGATGTCTCATGGAACAGTAGTACAGTACATCAACACAACAGAAACAGGAGGTCACTGAAGATGTCTCATGGAACAGTAGTACAGTACATCAACACAACAGAAACAGGAGGTCACTGAAGATGTCTCATGGAACAGTAGTACAGTACATCAACACAACAGAAACAGGAGGTCACTGAAGATGTCTCATGGAACAGTAGTACAGTACATCAACACAACAGAAACAGGAGGTCACTGAAGATGTCTCATGGAACAGTAGTACAGTACATCAACACAACAGAAACAGGAGGTCACTGAAGATGTCTCATGGAACAGTAGTACAGTACATCAACACAACAGAAACAGGAGGTCACTGAAGATGTCTCATGGAACAGTAGTACAGTACATCAACACAACAGAAACAGGAGGTCACTGAAGATGTCTCATGGAACAGTAGTACAGTACATCAACACAACAGAAACAGGAGGTCACTGAAGATGTCTCATGGAACAGTAGTACAGTACATCAACACAACAGAAACAGGAGGTCACTGAAGATGTCTCATGGAACAGTAGTACAGTACATCAACACAACAGAAACAGGAGGTCACTGAAGTGTCTCATGGAACAGTAGTACAGTACATCAACACAACAGAAACAGGAGTCACTAAGATGTCTCATGGAACAGTAGTACAGCACATCAACACAACAGAAACAGGAGGTCACTGAAGATGTCTCATGGAACAGTAGTACAGTACATCAACACAACAGTACAGCAGGAGGTCACTGAAGATGTCTCAGAAACAGTAGTACAGTGAAACAGGAGGTCACTGAAGATGTCTCATGAAACAGTAGTACAGCATCAACACAACAGAAACAGGAGGTCACTGAAGATGTCTCATGGAACAGTAGTACAGTACATCAACACAACAGAAACAGGAGGTCACTGAAGATGTCTCATGGAACAGTAGTACAGTACATCAACACAACAGAAACAGGAGGTCACTGAAGATGTCTCATGGAACAGTAGTACAGTACATCAACACAACAGAAACAGGAGGTCACTGAAGATGTCTCATGGAACAGTAGTACAGTACATCAACACAACAGAAACAGGAGGTCACTGAAGATGTCTCATGGAACAGTAGTACAGTACATCAACACAACAGAAACAGGAGGTCACTGAAGATGTCTCATGTCACTCACTCAACATTGCCTGTGACTGATTGAGTGTGGTAATAACATCCTTGGTGACGCAACAGCTTAGGTCAAATTTGTCTGTGACCTTGACCTCTGACACGTAGTACAAGAGACACTGAATTATCAAGAAACAGACACATGTATAAATTTTGCATTCTGGTTCCTCCAATGTTGAGGTAATTACACGGCAGACGGACAAAACATTAACTACATAACCACCATTTCTGGGCTCATAACACAGGTGGTCTGGGCTAAGATTTATACCTGTACAATGTTTCAGGTAATTAATCCCTACAAGATGGACTGACAGTGAATTAATTATGATTAGAAAGAGACAGAAGAGAAAAATAAGTGAGTGTGTGTTTGTTACTTCGTTGAGAACCTCTTTGTTTGGGCACCTGTACTGATCAGCCACAGGTAGGGGGAGGGAGGGAAAGGGGAGGGAAAGAAGGAAAAGGGGGGGAAGGAAGGAGGTAAGGAAGGAAAAGGCCCACGAAAACGACCTATCATCCACCCCATATAATGCTACACCCATTAACCAAGTAAACACTGACCACAAAAAGCATTATATTCAAGAAAAGAATAAATAGGTCCCTTACTAACACGAGTGATAGTAATAAAGTCATGTAAGCATTATTATAAAAACAGGATATAATACTTTAACACATATTAGTTGCATCAGTGAGCAATATTTACAGTTTATTCGTTCGGATCAATGTGAAAATTGCATAAAAACTCAAAACCATGTAAAAATAAAGTGTGTGTGTGTGTGTGTGTGTGTGTGTGTGTGTTGTGGTTCATGGTATATTCTGTTAACTGAAAGGTCGTTCGGGGGGAAGCCAATCATGTTCAACGGGTTTTATTTTGGCTGAACAATACATTTGAATAACAATTGTTTCAACTCGCCGGGGATTCACTCGATGATGGAAATTCCTGTTAGATACAACTTTCACTGTTATACCTCAGGTCAGGTGGAGTGTGCGTGTGTGTGTGTGTGTGTGTGTGAGAGAGAGAGAGAGAGAGAGAGAGAGAGAGAGAGCTGAACGGGCAACAGAACTAAGCGATAAGGTTTCAGTAACTCGTGATAGGGTTTCAAAATCAACCAGTGGACACGACTTGTTTTTCCTCAACTAACAAAATCGCCAACAACAATTTCGCCTCCAAGTATTTGTGATATAAACGCTGCCACTCCACTTTAGCGCCAACAGAGTAAAAAAACTATTCCGAAAATACCCAGAAATTAGAGGTTCTCTCTCCGCTCTCTTAAACTGACACTAACGAAGAAATCCTGGACAGTATGAGTAAAATTTATTGCATCTTTCCTCTCTCTCACACACACACACACACACACACACACACACACACACACACACTTACTACTACTTTGCTGTCACTCGGAATCGAGTATGACGATCATCCAGCAACGCTACAATGTTATGAGTTATTAGGGATGTCACATTCACTGGTAAGTTTTGAGGTGGCTAAAGAGGCCGATACGGAACCGGCAGCGTCGTTCACATTCGTTGCACATGTGAAGGGCTGCATCTAGCGTGCCTTTCCGGCGTTGGCGCTTGTCTGTCTCGGTTTGCAGTCGGGCTAACTCGAAAGTATTGACACCTTCTCGTAAGGTGCTCCTCCAAGCATTACAGTGTGGAGTAATCGACTCCCAGGTGAGGGGGTCGATTTGGCACTTTTTCAGGTTTGTCTTAAGGCTATCCTTATACCTTTTCAGTTGCCTGCTTTGGCAGTCTACTGTCGTCCATGCGGGTAATATCCAGGTATATCTACGCCCACGATATACATTCACGGACGCCTGAAATCACGCCCACGATATACATCCACGGACGCCTGAAATCACGCCCCCGTTATACATCCACAGACCATCTAGAGATACATCCCCGCCCCGAAAAATACACCCCAGCGAACAGTTTTTAGCATTCTCACCCAAAACACACAGATCACAGGTCACTCTACACCACTTAAGAAACTGAAACGACAATTCCTCCACACCCCCGACGATAACGTAAACAAAGACTTGTTCACATCCAGCAGGTAATGTAAACACTGTACTGTATCTCACTCTTTGCTGTCAAGTGACAAATCTCTCACTGACTCTCGTATACAAATAATGATACTGAGATATAACGAAAATGGTTATATAGAGTCAAAATTAAAGCCAAATTCTTATTCTGCATTTCAGAGGATAACAAATTTTAAACAATTATGTACAGTACCTGTGTCGGACTCACACATATATTTAAAGTTAAGATTTAGGAGGTACAACGTAATAAAGAATGTGCACGTTAGACACAAACAAAATCAAACATGATCGAGAAAATTGTTATGTCCATCTCAAGTTTATATTTATAATAGCAAAAATTATAATAAAAATTATTAATAATTTCAATAATATCTTGGTAGATAATGCTTCCAAACAGTTATATCTTTACAGACGTTAAATTTAGCATTATAGTGAGCTAAAGCTGGGTATTCTTAACATATATATGGAATTATTTGCGATATATCAATATTAATCGAACATTATGTTTGAGCCAATGGGCTGCAGGGAGGGTGGCCTGGCTTTACCGCCGCTAAAAAACCTGACGATTTCATGAACTGGGCAATTTGTATGAAGTAAACAATCATATCAAATTCACATAAGTAAAAATAAGTTTTACTACACATTTACAGCAAAACAATATAAATAATTAAAAAGAAGCATATTCTACAGGGTAAAGAAGATAGGTAACGCCAATTCAGATTTTTATTTATAAATAAACACATACAAAGATTCAGCAATGAATCCCTTTGGCCTTATTTAGAGCTTTTCTTTTCACAACCCTTTTCTCATTATATTCTTTTTCAATACGAATTGCGACATCTAGAACGTGTCTCATTTGGTAGTTGCGACCAAAACAAGTTCGGGAGGGGGGTGTGCCAGGGAGGGGAGGGAGGTGCTGACGAGGAAGACAGAATTCATTATTATCCTCTTTGGCCTCCATGTCGAAGAACCGAAGTGCAGGATTTCTTCTCCGCCGCCTTTCGTCGCATTGCTCCTCCTCCTCTTCTTCATCCGAAGAGCTTGACGTACTGTGAGATGAGAGCTCATACCCTTCAGGAGACCCTGATGAGTCCTCGTCATTGTATGATTCATCATGAGCGATAAAACTATCGGAGTTCTCATCGCTCCACGACTCGTCGGAGTTCTCATCGCTCCACGACTCGTCGGAGTTCTCATCGCTCCACGACTCGTCGGAGTTCTCATCGCTCCACGACTCGTCGGAGTTCTCATCGCTCCACGACTCGTCGGAGTTCTCATCGCTCCACGACTCGTCCTAGTCATTCCATTTTGCAGGAGAGCTTCCATCGTCACTTTCGCTGTCAGAAACAAGTCTACTGCGTTTTCTCAGCCCCAGCCGAGGGCAAGCCATTTCAATCAAACTTATTATTAAGTTAACGGTTACTGGTGCAGTAAATCTACTGTACAGTAGGTGTCAATTTTGTAGTAAGAGGTTATGTGGGTGAGGTGGTCAGTTTTGAATTTTCCTGTACAGTAAGGTGACAACTATACCGGTGTAGACGATGATAGTGTAGATCATACAGGCAGATGATGGTGCAGGACATTTTGATGGTGTAGGGAGGATGGTGCAGACGATGATATGTAGATTATGGATAGTGTAGATGATGTAGACATTGATAGTGTAGATGATGGTGTAGATTGAGCGATAGCAGATGGAGTGGTAGGGGATGATGATAGTGTAGATGATGATAGTGTAGATGATGGTAGACGATGATAGTGTAGATGATGGTAGACGATGATAGTAAGATTAGTGATAGTGTAGGATGATTGTAGATGATGATAGTGTAGATGATGCAGGGACGATGATAGGTAGATGATGGTGTAGGATGATGATAGTGTAGGATGATGGTAGATTTATTGAGTAGGTGTAGATGATGGTGTAGACGATGATAGTGTAGATGATGGTGTAGACGATGATAGTGTAGATGATGGTGTAGACGATGATAGTGTAGATGATGGTGTAGACGATGATAGTGAAGATTATGATAGTGTAGATGATGGTGTAGACGATGATAGTGTAGATGATGGTGTAGACGATGATAGTGAAGATTATGATAGTGTAGATGATGGTGTAGACGATGATAGTGTAGATGGTGGTGTAGACGATGATAGTGTAGATGATGGTGTAGACGATGGTAGTGTAGATGATGGTGTAGATGATGATAGTGTAGATGATGGTGTAGACGATGATAGTGTAGATGATGGTGTAGACGATGATAGTGAAGATTATGGTGTAGAGTTGTAGACGATGGTAGTGTAGATGATGATGGTGTCACTGTAGACGATGGTGTAGTTGATAGTGTACATGATGGTGTAAACGATGATAGTGTAGAAGATGGAACACACACACACACACACACACACACACACACACACACACACACACCATAGATAAATTCAATAAAAAACGCTTGAAATTTCACTTTACTTATGTGAATAACATGAAATAACAGCATAGTAATTAATAATAATAATAAATAAAAATAATATTACTAATAATAAAGTATAATATAAATAACAATAAATCACAAGAATAAATTTGGATTGTTTTAGAATGATCAGTACTTTTAATATTACTTAATACAGCCACACCCCTGAGACACACCCAGAAAAAAAAATAAAAAAAAGTTTAATATTGTGCACAGATGAACCACTACTAAAAATACCACCTCACCGTAAAACTAGACTACACCAA
>NW_024726154.1:0-2500 GCF_018991925.1 Homarus americanus | reverse complement strand
GTATATAGTCTCACGAGTTAGCTTACATTGACTACAAGAGCTAGAACAGTAGTATGGCATCAACACAACAGAAATAGGAGGTCACTGAAGATGTCTCATGGAACAGTAGTACAGTACATCAACACAACAGAAACAGGAGGTCACTGAAGATGTCTCATGTCACTCACTCAACATTGCCTGTGACTGATTGAGTGTGGTAATAACATCCTTGGTGACGCAACAGCTTAGGTCAAATTTGTCTGTGACCCTGACCTCTGACACGTAGTACAAGAGACACTGAATTATCAAGAAACAGACACATGTATAAATTTTGCATTCTGGTTCCTCCAATGTTGAGGTAATTACACGGCAGACGGACAAAACATTAACTACATAACCACCATTTCTGGGCTCATAACACAGGTGGTCTGGGCTAAGATTTATAACTGTACAATGTTTCAGGTAATTAATCCCTACAAGATGGACTGACAGTGAATTAATTATGATTAGAAAGAGACAGAAGAGAAAAATAAGTGAGTGTGTGTTTGTTACTTCGTTGAGAACCTCTTTGTTTGGGCACCTGTACTGATCAGCCACAGGTAGGGGGAGGGAGGGAAAGGGGAGGGAAAGAAGGAAAAGGGGGGGAAGGAAGGAGGTAAGGAAGGAAAAGGCCCACGAAAACGACCTATCATCCACCCCATATAATGCTACACCCATTAACCAAGTAAACACTGACCACAAAAAGCATTATATTCAAGAAAAGAATAAATAGGTCCCTTACTAACACGAGTGATAGTAATAAAGTCATGTAAGCATTATTATAAAAACAGGATATAATACTTTAACACATATTAGTTGCATCAGTGAGCAATATTTACAGTTTATTAGTTCGGATCAATGTGAAAATTGCATAAAAACTCAAAACCATGTAAAAATAAAGTGTGTGTGTGTGTATGTGTGTGTGTGTGTGTGTGTTGTGGTTCATGGTATATTCTGTTAACTGAAAGGTCGTTCGGGGGAAGCCAATCATGTTCAACGGGTTTTATTTTGGCTGAACAATACATTTGAATAACAATTGTTTCAACTCGCCGGGGATTCACTCGATGATGGAAATTCCTGTTAGATACAACTTTCACTGTTATACCTCAGGTCAGGTGGAGTGTGCGTGTGTGTGTGTGTGAGAGAGAGAGAGAGAGAGAGAGAGAGAGAGCTGAACGGGCAACAGAACTAAGCGATAAGGTTTCAGTAACTCGTGATAGGGTTTCAAAATCAACCAGTGGACACGACTTGTTTTTCCTCAACTAACAAAATCGCCAACAACAATTTCGCCTCCAAGTATTTGTGATATAAACGCTGCCACTCCACTTTAGCGCCAACAGAGTAAAAAAACTATTCCGAAAATACCCAGAAATTAGAGGTTCTCTCTCCGCTCTCTTAAACTGACACTAACGAAGAAATCCTGGACAGTATGAGTAAAATTTATTGCATCTTTCCTCTCTCTCCCCACACACACACACACACACACACACACACACACACACACACACACACACACACACACACACACACACTTACTACTACTTTGCTGTCACTCGGAATCGAGTATGACGATCATCCAGCAACGCTACAATGTTATGAGTTATTAGGGATGTCACATTCACTGGTAAGTTTTGAGGTGGCTAAAGAGGCCGATACGGAACCGGCAGCGTCGTTCACATTCGTTGCACATGTGAAGGGCTGCATCTAGCGTGCCTTTCCGGCGTTGGCGCTTGTCTGTCTCGGTTTGCAGTCGGGCTAACTCGAAAGTATTGACACCTTCTCGTAAGGTGCTCCTCCAAGCATTACAGTGTGGAGTATTCGACTCCCAGGTGAGGGGGTCGATTTGGCACTTTTTCAGGTTTGTCTTAAGGCTATCCTTATACCTTTTCAGTTGCCTGCTTTGGCAGTCTACTGTCGTCCATGCGGGTAATATCCAGGTATATCTACGCCCACGATATACATTCACGGACGCCTGAAATCACGCCCACGATATACATCCACGGACGCCTGAAATCACGCCCCCGTTATACATCCACAGACCCTCTAGAGATACATCCCCGCCCCGAAAAATACACCCCAGCGAACAGTTTTTAGCATTCTCACCCAAAACACACAGATCACAGGTCACTCTACACCACTTAAGAAACTGAAACGACAATTCCTCCACACCCCCCGACGATAACGTAAACAAAGACTTGTTCACATCCAGCAGGTAATGTAAACACTGTACTGTATCTCACTCTTTGCTGTCAAGTGACAAATCTCTCACTGACTCTCGTATACAAATAATGATACTGAGATATAACAAAAATGGTTATATAGAGTCAAAATTAAAGCCAAATTCTTATTCTGCATTTCAGAGGATAACAAATTTTAAACAATTATGTACAGTACCTGTGTCGGACTCACACATATATTTAAAGTTAAGATTTAGGAGGTACAACGTAATAAAGAATGTGCACGTTAGACACAAACAAAATCA
>NW_024726153.1:0-7927 GCF_018991925.1 Homarus americanus | reverse complement strand
GAGACTGAGATAGGGAGGAGACTGAGATAGGGAGGAGACCGAGGTAGGGAGGAGACTGAGATTGGGAGGAGACTGAGATAGGGAGGAGACTGAGATAGGGAGGCGACTGATAGGGAGGAGACTAAAAGAGGAGACTGAGATAGGGAGGATACTGAGATAGGGAGGAGACCGAGATAGGGAGGAGACTAAGGGAGGAGACTGACATAGGGAGGAGACTGAGATAGGGACGAAACCGAGATAGGGAGGAGACCGAGATAGAGAGGAGACCGAGATAGGGAGGAAACCGAGATAGGGAGGAGTCGGGTCGGTTGCTGATATAGTCGTAGTTAAGTTGTATAACACAAGGTATAGAAAGTATAATTTATTTACATTATATATATATATTTATTTTTCTTTATAGGTCTAGTTGTAGTTAAGTTGTTTATATATTATTGTCTCTATATTAACTAGTTTAATGTACCGAATTAATTCTTCCAGTTATCTCTGTTTATCTATTTTACTATATTGTAACCTTTATTTCCACATATTTACCTTTAGCAATATTATTTAACCTCCTTCTAACAATGTACCTAAACTTCTCAAATATTTGTAAACATTGACAAGCAAGAACTTAAACCTGAATTAGTTTATTTATACCATTAAACCCACAACACAACACTGATCTGATCCTCTTATCTGAAACCCTTGCAGCAAACACACACTGATGACTTGACTTTGAATGATAGATGGTAGTGTGGGTGTAGGAAGAGGGGCGTTTGTAGTGAAGATGTCTGTTTGGTTAGCTGTTGTGTATATGGGGGGTGGATGGTGTAAGGCAGGGGTGGGCAATTATTTTTGATGGAGGGCCACTTCATGAATGGTGGCACACTTCGCGGGCCACAGGTTAACAGCGACGAGCCAGTATTGCTGCTATGTCCACCCAACTTCCAAAATTGTCCTCTCTGTAATTAATAAGAATTTTTTTTCTGATTGCCAAATGCAGTGGCGGGCCACAGAAATAATTTGGCGTGCCACAGAAATAATTTGGCGGGCCATATGTGGCCCGCGGGCCGTATTTTGCCCACCCCTGGTGTAAGGAGATATATACCTTTGGATATAAACAATTTTATAATAGGTATATGTGAGGAAATTATGTTTTGTCGGAATTGGTAATATTTTTGTTAGGTGGGTTAATTAGGTGCGATTACCTGGACGCTAATGATCATATACAGGTATACTTTTGAGAATTGGGCTGGGTTGTATGTGCACGTCAGAGAGAGAGAGAAAGAAACACAGAAAGAGAGGCAGAGAGAGAAGAAAGAGAAAAAAAAACACCAATATCACGTTACAGTCAGGAGGAACTACGAAAATGTTGAGTTCTGTCACGCTAATGTTTGAAGAGATTACCTCCCCTGGTTCACTAAGTCACACACAAGGGAAGAGCACATACATACACACACACACACACACACACACACACACACACACACACAGACAGAAGCAGACAGAAACAGACAATGACAGACAGAGATAGACGGAAATAGACAAAGACAGACAGCGACAGATGGAAATAGACAGAAGCAGACAGAAACAGACAATGACAGACAGAGATAGACGGAAATAGACAATGACAGACAGCGACAGATGGAAACAGACAGAAGCAGACATAAACAGACAATGACAGACAGAGATAGACGGAAACAGACAGGATTAGAGACAGGGATAGAGACAGACGGAAACAGACAGAAACAGACAATGACAGACAGAGCTAGACGGAAACAGACAATGACAGACAGAGATAGACGGAAACAGACAGGATTAGAGACGCGGACAGAGACAAACAAGCCTCTTAAGTGACTAATGAGAGAGAGGAAAACTTCTCTTATCTCATCTCCTGATGTAAGTGGGAGAGACACACACACACACACACACACACACACACACACACACACACACACACACACACACACACACACACACACAGAGGGACAAACGCACATACAGGTGAGGTGTTTATTATTATTATTATTATCATTATTATTATTATTATTATTATTATTATTATTATTATTATTATTATTATTATTATTATTGTTATTGTTATTATTATTATTATTATTATTATTATTATTATTATTATTATTATTATTATTATTATTGTTATTATTATTATTATTATTATTATTATTATTATTATTATTATTATTATTATCGTACCTTTAAAAGTCCATTATCTACCTGTTCCATTCATCAATACTAAATGAATAACATCCCACGTCAAACATTTTATATAGAATTCATTATGGTTCATGTGTACACTGTTACTTACTTATGTACACCATGTATGTACGTTACTCTATTCATGTACACATTATAGTTTACCAGTACACGTTTTATACAGGAATTTGTTTGCTGTAAATACTGGGATGATATGTAGAGTGTATGATTGAGTGTTTGTGTATTGTAAACATTGTATGAAAGGTAAACACACAGGACAGTTATACATTCGAGTATATGTAAACAATGAGATGATGTAAATAACGTCAGGGCTGTTTACTTTTACACCCCACCCCACCCCACCCCACCCCACCCCACCCTGCTCCCTCCACTCCCCACCCCACCCTCCGTTGGGTCGTTGGGTTCGTTGCGTTGGGTCGTTGGGTTCGTTGGGTGTTGGGTCGCGTTGGGTTCGTTGCGTTGCGGTGGGTCGTTGGGTTCGTTGGGTGTTGCGGTGGGTCGTTGCCTGTTGCGTTGGGTCGTTGGGTTCGTTGCGTTGCGGTGGGTCGTTGTCTAAGCGTGTTGGGTCGTTGGGTTCGTTGCGTTGGGTCGTTGGGTTCGTTGCAGTGGGTCGTTGCCTCGTTACGGTGGGTCGTTGTCTGCTGGTGTTGCGGTGGGTCGTTGTCTGCTTGCGGTGGGTCGTTGTTCGTTGCGTTGCGTTGCGGTGGGTCGTTAGTCTGTTGGGTCTGCTGTTGCGTTGGGTCGTTGGGTTCGTTGCGTTGCGGTGGGTCGTTGGGTTCGTTGCGTTGGGTCGTTGGGTTCGTTGCGTTGCGGTGGGTCGTTGGGTTCGTTGCGTTGCGGTGGGTCGTTCGATTCTTTTGGTGTTTTTTTTAACTTAAATGATTAATATAATTGAGAATAATAATTAGAACATTTATAATTACTGTAATTCCTGGTCATTTGTCAACAACATCAGAATTGAGACAGCACAAATAATACGTCATAAAATAGGGTAGTGTTGGGTAGGGTGGTGTAGGGTGGTGTATTGGGGGTGTAGGACATCCCGACTATAACCACCCACCCACACCCATCATCCTCTCACCCATCCTGGGAGGTGGGGAATGGTACCATCAGAGAGCCAACAACAGAAGGTACCAAGAACCACCGACTGGGAAGGGTGAGAGGATGAAGGGGTGGGTGGGGTGAGAGGGATGATGGGGAGTGGGGGATGAGGAGAGGGAATCCACATCCTTCCCAGGAAGTGGAGAATGGTACAATCCGTCAGGCGCCGACAGAAGGTATCAGGACCCACCGACTGGGAAGTGTGTGTGTAGGGTGGTGTAGTGGGTGGTGTAGTGTGGGGTATGGTGGTGTAGTGCGGGTGTAGTGGGTGGTGTAGTATGGGGTATGGTGGTGTAGGGTGGTGTACGGTAAGGTATCAGGACCCACCGACTGGGAAGGGTGTGGAATCCCCCCATCCCCCATCCACACCCATCCTGGAAGGTGGAGAATGGCACCATCCGGTAGTTGGCAACGGAAGGTATCAGGACCCACCGACTGGGAAGGGTGTGGAATCCCCCCATCCCCCATCCACACCCATCCTGGGAGGTGGAGAATGGTACCATCCGGTAGTTGGCAACAGAAGGTATTAGGACCCTCCGACTGGGAAGGGTGTGGAATCCCCCCATCCCCCATCCACACCCATCCTGGGAGGTGGAGAATGGTACCATCCGGTAGTTGGCAACGGAAGGTATCAGGACCCACCGACTGGGAAGGGTGTGGAATCCCCCCATCCCCCATCCACACCCATCCTGGGAGGTGGAGAATGGCACCATCCGGTAGTTGGCAACAGAAGGTATCAGGACCCTCCGACTGGGAAGGGTGTGGAATCCCCCCATCCCCCATCCACACCCATCCTGGGAGGTGGAGAATGGTACCATCCGGTAGTTGGCAACGGAAGGTATCAGGACCCACCGACTCGGAAGGGTGTGGAATCCCCCCATCCCCCATCCACACCCATCCTGGGAGGTGGAGAATGGCACCATCCGGTAGTTGGCAACGGAAGGTATCAGGACCCACCGACTGGGAAGGGCGTGGAATCCCATCCCCAACCACACCTTGTCTCTGGGAGGTGGCGCACCATCCGGTAGTCAGCAACGGAATGTAACAGACCACTGACTGGGGCGTGGAATCCCCCATCCCCATCCACACCCATCCTGGGAGGTGATGAATGGCACCATCCGGAAGTTGGCAACGAAGGTATCAGGATCATCGACTGGAAGGGTGAACTCCCCATCCACACCATCCTGAGGTGGAGAATGGTGCCATCCGGTAGTTGGCAACGGAAGGCATCAGGACCCACTGACCGAAGGGTGTGGGAATCCTCGCATCCCCCATCCACACTCCATCCTGGGGAGGAGAATGCACACCATCCGGTAAAGCAAGCACGGAAGGTATCAGGACCCACCGGATCAAAGCGGTGGAATCCCCCCATCCCCCATCCACACCCATCCTGGGAGGTGGAGAATGGTACCATCCGGTAGTTGGCAACGGAAGGTATCAGGACCCACCGACTGGGAAGGGTGTGGAATCCCCCCATCCTCCATCTATCTGTGTCTCTGTGTCTGACTGTTTCTGCCAGTCTGTCTCACAATATCGATCTCTGTCTGTCTTTCTGATTTTCTGCCTCTGTTTTTCTGTCTGTCTGTCTCTTTCGTCTATATGTTAGTCTATGTCGCCGTCTCTGTTTCTGTCTGTCCCTCTATTTCTCCGTCTGTCTGTCTGTCAGTTGTCTGCTTGTGTCTGCGACAAACAGACAGACAGGCAGACAGAAAGAAACGGACACAGAGACACACAGACAGAGACTGAGGCACACAGACAGAGACACAGACAGACATGACAGAGACCAACAGACAGACAGAGAGATTCCTACATGTTGTTATTATTTCTTCTTTTACCAAAGTGTTCCTGTTGCTTAACAACTCAATCAGATACGTTATGGTTACGTGGTGAGTCAAGGGACAGTTGTCTGTTTCAGTTTGGGTGACAGCGGTCGAGCCTGAGAAGAGCGCCGGACCTTCTTATTTACGGCGATTCCTTCTTTATCTTGAGTTAGTAGCCAAGATTGTCTGTCTCTCCCTGTCTGCCTCTGACTGTCTGTCTGTCTCCGCTCGTCTGTTTGTCTGTCTGTATGTCTTTTTCTGTCTGTGTCTTTCGATGTGCTTGTCCGTTTGTCTGACGGTTTCTGTCTGTTTCTGTGTGTCTGTCTGTTTAATGTCTGTCTGTCTGTGTCCGTCCGTCTGTCTGTTTTTCTAACTGTCTGTTTGTCTGTCTGTCTACAAATCCTCCCTAAGGAATCCTATCCTATAAATCAACATACCCGACCACCGCCCCCCCCTCCCCCCCCCAACAAAAAATATATAAATAATTAACAAAATAAAAATAAATAAATAAATTAATAAATAAAAAAATAAAAAATAAAATAAAATAATAAATAAATACAATAAAATAAAATACCAACCAACCTCCAAACACAGCAACACCGCCCCCCCCCCAGACAAAGCCGCACAGAAATACTTACAATTCTCCATACCCAACCTCAGGGACAACCCTCTCAATAAAAACAACCTAACTCAACAACTCCATTCAACAAAAAACAGACAGACAGACAGACACAGAACAGACAGCCAGAGACCGACATAGTGGAAAGACAGAGAGGCTGAGACAGACAGATAGACAGAACGAGACAAACACAGACACAGACAGACAGTGACAGACATTGTAAAAATAGTCTGGCAGACAGAGACAGACTGACGGACAGACAAACAGAGATACAAAGACAGACAGAGACTGAGAGACAGACGGACAGAGACAGTTAGACAAACTAACTCTACCAAAGCACCAAGAGACGCCAACCCCAGTAAACAGAAACCCTCCTCGTGGTGTACATTAACACAGTATAACCTTTTTCTTCTATATTTTAAATTTATTTCTGTTCCTTTTTCGCCCCCCCCCCCAGGCCCCGTTGTGGGTCGTTTGATCTGTGCCCGGGTGGGCTAATTCCCATTAAAAAAAAAAAAAGCAACTGGCTGGGCCCAGCCTCGAACTGGTCCCGGCGGTGCTAGACGTAGTTCGTCAGGCCACCGCCACGGGTCTACTGTCGGCTTTTATGAAGGTGGTTTTGTTGTTTTTCTTTAATAATTCATATATTTTCGTAGTTTTTCTCAGGATTTGTATGAATTTATACTCCAATAGCAGAGTTACAATTGTATTGAAGCTGTGTGTGGCTCTTTTACAGCCAATCTTGGCTACTAACTCAAGATACACTTGTGTGTGCGTGTTTGACTGTCGTGTGTGTGAGTGTCGTGAATCATGAAGAAATTTTGCAAGAACCTGTACCAAAACACATACAAAAGAATACCAAACAGTTATAAACAACAGCGAAACGGTAACTCTGCTATTTGAGTTTAAAATCACGTTAAGAACTGCGAAAATAAATCAATTATTGAAGAAAAACTGCAAAAATACCACATGTAACATAAATACAACTTCTGGAATGTTGATCAATGTCCCCCTGGCAGTGGCCTGGCGAACTAGGTACCACCGTGGGTCACAGCTTCCATGGTAAACACTTTAAATATTATGAGTGTCTCTCACCCACAATGGAGAGGCCTACCAAGTGCACTCTCACCACCGCTGTCTACACCTACACTATGGTTACTCACACGAGCCAGAAGCACCGGACATGGAGTAGAAAAATTGTCCTCGTTGCAGATGGTGACGTCATCGTGTGGGTAGCAACGGACCCTGGTGTTATGGTGAAGTAATGGTGAGGTGATGGTGATAGTAAAAGAGATGGTGAAGTTCTTGGGAAGGCCACAGTGAGGTAACGATGAGAATGGTGATATTATGGTGAAATGATGGTGAGGTGACTGGAGGAACTATTCACTGGTGAAGGGTTACTGGTGCACCACTGAAGTATGAATGAAGAAGTAATGATAAAAAAGATAGCTAAAAGGAATGATGGTGAGATATAAGAGAAGAGGTGATGGTGAGTTTTAATGGTGATGGTGAGCGTAATGGTCCGGGTTTACAAGCTTTTACATATACGTGAACGCTTTAAGATTATAACACACACACACACACACACACACACACACACACACTCACACACACACACACACACACCATTTTTATCCTTCATATCCCGAGAAAATTTACTCAACTAAAATAAATAACTATGATGTAGTGATGTAGTGTTTCTCGTCATCCAGGCCAGGTGATGTAGTGTTTCTCGTCATCCAGGCCAGGTGATGTAGTGTTTCTCGTCATCGAGGCCAGGTGATGTAGTGTTTCTCGTCATCCAGGCCAGGTGATGTAGTGTTTCTCGTCATCCAGGCCAGGTGAGGTAGTGTTTCTCGTCATCCAGCCCAAGTGATGTAGTGTTTCTCGTCATCCAGGCCAGGTGATGTAGTGTTTCTCGTCATCCAGGCCAGGTGATGTAGTGTTTCTCGTCATCCAGGCCAGGTGATGTAGTGTTTCTCGTCATCCAGGCCAGGTGATGTAGTGTTTCTCGTTATCCAGGCCAGGTGATGTAGTGTTTCTCGTCATCCAGGCCAGGTGATGTAGTGTTTCTCGTCATCCAGGCCAGGTGATGTAGTGTTTCTCGTCATCCAGGCCAGGTGATGTAGTGTTTCTCGTTATCCAGGCCAGGTGATGTAGTGTTTCTCGT
>NW_024726152.1:0-2500 GCF_018991925.1 Homarus americanus | reverse complement strand
TGAAGATTAGACACTCTAACTTATTTCATCTGAAGATTAACTAACCTAATGCTATCTAGGGGGTTAGGTTAGGTTAGGTTAGGTTAGGTTAGGTTAGGTTAGGTTTGGTTAGGTCAGGTCAGGTCAGGTCAGGTCAGGTCAAGTCACGATGAGTCAGGTTGGTTAATCTCCAGGTGAAATAAACAGGGATGTCTAATCTTCAGGTGATTCTTAACTTCTCTAATGTGAGTTCGTGTTGTCGTTAATTACTGAGACAAGTTAAGACGTCGACATAATTACACCTGGTGGTCGTTGTGTTGTCTTTGATGTTAATATAAAACAGGTGAGGTAATTAGTGATCATACCTTGTTTAATATACCTGAAACATATATTCCTATATCATCAAGACATATAATTTAATACTATAATTATACGTCATGTTTGATTTTGTTTACTAATACCGTTTGGTGCAGCGGATAAATGGATATATTATTTGTATGCAGGGCACCCCACGTCGACCCAGTTGGATATGTGTGCCTGACTTTTTAGTTGAGGGAGTGAAGGTGGTCGATTACAGTGTCTACCTTGATGCCTCCTTAAGTACCTAAGAGGTTAGTGTTCAGGGTATTGTCGTCCCTGTAACTGTTTGTCGTCCCTATAACTGTTTGTCGTCCCTATAACTATTTGTCGTCCCTATAACTATTTGTCGTCCCTGTAACTGTTTGTCGTCCCTATAACTGTTTGTCGTCCCTATAACTGTTTGTCGTCCCTATAACTGTTTGTCGTCCCTATAACTGTTTGTCGTCCCTGTAACTGTTTATCGTCCCTATAACTGTTTATCGTCCCTATAACTGTTTGTCGTCCCTGTAACTGTTTATCGTCCCTATAACTGTTTGTCGTCCCTATAACTGTTTGTCGTCCCTATAACTGTTTGTCGTCCCTATAACTGCGTTTGTCGTCCCATAACTGCTTGTCGTCCCTATAACCGTTTGTCGTCCCTATAACCATTTGTCGTCCCTATAACTATTATTTGTCGTCCTGTAACTGTTTGTCGTCCCTATAACTGTTTGTCGTCCCTATAACCGTTTGTCGTCCCTATAACTGTTTGTCGTCCCTATAACTGTTTGTCGTCCCTGCAACTGGGTTTATCGTCCCTATAACCGTTTGTCGTCCCTATAATCCGTTTGTCGTCCCTATAACTGTTTGTCGTCCCTATAACTGTTTTGTCGCTCACTATAACTGTTTGTCGTCCCTATAACTGTTTGTCGTCCCTATAACTGTTTATCGTCCCCTGTAACTGTTTATCGTCCCTATAACTGTTTATCGTCCCTTTAACTGTTTATCGTCCCTATAACTGTTTGTCGTCCCCGTAACTGTTTATCGCCCCTATAACTGTTTGTCGTCCCTATAACTGTTTGTCGTCCCTGTAACTGTTTATCGTCCCTATAACTGTTTATCGTCCCTATAACTGTTTGTCGTCCCTGTAACTGTTTACCGTCCCTATAACTGTTTGTCGTCCCTATAACTGTTTGTCGTCCCTATAACTGTTTGTCGTCCCTATAACTATTTGTCGTCCCTATAACTATTTGTCGTCCCTGTAACTATTTGTCGTCCCCTATAACTGTTTATCGTCCCTGTAACTGTTTATCGTCCTATAACTGTTTATCGTCCTATAACTGTTTATCGTCCCTATAACTGTTTATCGTCCTATAACTGTTTGTCGTCCCTATAACTGTTTTATCGTCCCTATAACTGTTTGTCGTCCCTATAACTTTGTTTGTCGTCTCTATAACTGTTTATCGTCCCTATAACTGTTTATCATTCTATATAACTGTTTGTCGTCCTATAACTGTTTATCGTCCTATAACTTTGTTTATCGTCCCTATAACTGTTTATCGTCCCTACTGCTGTTTATCGTCCTGTAAATGTTCATCGTCCTATAACTGTTTGTCGTCCCTGTAAACTTCATTTATCGTCCTATAACTGTTTGTCGTCCCTATAACTGTTTATCGTCCCTATAACTGTTTATCGTCCCTATAACTGTTTGTCGTCCCTATAACTGTTTATCCTCCCTATAAATGTTCATCGTCCCTATAACTGTTTGTCGTCCCTGTAACTGTTTATCGTCCCTATAACTGTTTGTCGTCCCTATAACTGCTTATCGTCCCTATAACTGTTTGTCGTCCCTGTAACTGTTTATCGTCCCTATAACTGTTTGTCGTCCCTATAACTGTTTATCGTCCCTATAACTGTTTATCGTCCCTATAACTGTTTATCGCCCCTATAACTGTTTATCGTCCCTATAACTGTTTGTCGTCCCTATAACTGTTTGTCGTGTCTATGGGACCCACAGCCATTATTTAGTCTGATTTAAATTACATCTTTCCACTGATACGAATTAATAACGTTTATGATGACAATTACAATGAGTATGATGATAATTACAACGTCTATGATGATAATTACAATGTGTATGATGATAATTAGTGTACATTATGACATATAAATAATGCGAATATGT
>NW_024726151.1:0-9815 GCF_018991925.1 Homarus americanus | reverse complement strand
TCTACTGATGATGCTGTCTGATGAAGCCTTATGATGATGCTGTCTTTCTGTTGATGCTGTCCTACTGATGATGCTGTCATACGAGTTTTCTTACATGACGTTGTCTTACCGATGAAGCTGTCTTATTGATCACTCCCACCTTCATGGCGAAGCCTCCTCCTGAAGCTGCCTCATGAATGAAGCTGCTTTATTCATGAAGTAGCCTCACTCACGAAGCTGCTTCCCTCTTGAAGCTGCTTCACTCATGAAGCAGCCTCACTCATGAAGCCAATTAATTCATGAACTTGCTTTATTCATGAAGCTGTTTCACTTATGAAGCAGCCTCACTCATGAAGTTGCCTCATTTATGAAGCTGCCTCATTCTTGAAGCTACTTCACCTGAAGCTGTATTACTCATGAAGCTGCCTCACTTTCAGTCACCATGAAGCTGTTTCACCCATATGAAGAGCTACTGTGAACTTTCACTCATGAAGCAGTCACACTATTGGCAGTTGCTTTAGGTTTAAAGTAATCAGTATATTGGTAAATCCTGGTGTAACCGCCCAATGAGCGACTGTGGGATAATGAGACCCTTGCACGTAGGACTCTATTGTTCTTGGTCAAACCTATAATACAAATTTCTGTATGTTAGACATGAGATGATTAATCTATTCATGTTCTTCACTATAATAACTATATATACAAGTATATTTGAGAGAGTAGGTTAAACCATATAAAAACTTACGTGTTTTGGGTCAAAATGTAGACCGATTAGCTCCTCGACTTGTTAGCTCACTGACGGCTAGAGACTATCTTCTGTCTCACAGGAGCGAGTTAGTCCCTCGAGGAGAGGCCATCTGTTTCACATTTAACACTCCTTAGCAAAGTTCGTTGTCAGCACTCTGTCTCTCTCTCTTCTCTATCCTTCTCTTCTCGTCTAGAGTCCCGTGGCGGCAACATATCCTACCGTGGCGGGTTGTTTGTGTTTTTGCTTGCTGCACCATACAGTTGGAGTCTCTATGTTAGGATTATTTGTTTTGTTTACTGGCATCATGTCTTGCGGCTGATTCCATTTCTGGATTCACACCTGAATTTCTATGCCATGTATGGTCGTATTTCTGATGATAGAGACAGACTGCACCGAAACTTGTCGTTGCTAACAAACTAGATGTTATGTCTCACACACATGCACACACACACACACACACACACACACACATTGGTCATTGACACACACACACACACACACATACACACAATTATTACTACTACTACTACTATTATTACTTTGCTGTCAATCACTGAATCGAGTATGATGATCATCCACTTATGATAAAATGATGTGAGTTATTGGCGATATCACCTAGGTTGGTGATCTCTGAGGTGATTCAAAGAGGCTGATACGGGTATCAGCAGATTGTCCATGATGCTGCACGTGAGGCCAGCATTCAGTGCGACAGGGGCGGCGGAGCAGTGCTCTTTCCGGCGCTGGCGCTTGTCTTCCCGGTGGCGCAGTCGGGCCAATCCCGCGCGATGACACCTTCTTGTGGTGCTCGGACGCGTTACGGTGTGAGTAATCGCCCCTCATTTGATGGGGTCGATTTGCACTTTCAGGTTTGTCTCAAGACTATTCACCTTTCAGCCGCCCAGAGGATTACGTTTGCTATTCGCCAGGCCGCCAGCAGCAGCTTTGGCGTTCATCGTCGTCCATGCTGGTATCAAGGCCAGTCCAACGGAAGTTGTTCGCGGATAATGGTAGCCTGATGCCCTACAGTTAAAACAGCGAGAATATCAACATTTTTTTCTCTTGTCTCCCTGGCGAACTCTAGAGGATGGAAACGTAAACTACGTTCGTGAAGCCAAGGACTTGAGGTGCCTTGTATGTGACCCGATGTCTGCTGCCACATATCAGGTGGGGAGGACTACATTCGATATATGTACAACTTTGTAGGTAATTTGAAGCCTTGCTAGCTGAAGACACACGGGCATGCACCTGCCAAATGCTTGAGATTCTCATCTGAAGCTATGTTGAAACTTCTTCATCGATGTCTACAGGTGGTGACAGGTGGAACGAGATACTGAAAAGTGAGTAATACTAGAGACGGTAGTACCTTTTGTTGGGTGAATGGTTGAGGTATGGCTGAACCAGGACAGGCTAAACAGAATTGAGTCTTACGTACATTCACCCCAAGGTCGAAGTGTGCATACGCATTCGTGAAAGTGTTCAGGATCTCCTTTAGGTCGCGTTCCAGTATGCGAGTGACAAGGATGAGGTCGTCTTCATACTGAAGTTCAGTATCGGAAAGCCGCTGACACTTTGTTCCTGCTTTCTGGAGTCGTCTTATGCTGGGATGACCACCTCTGCCCAGCAACTGGCACTGGCACGAGTAAGGGCACAAGAAAAATGGAAAGAGAGATGGTGCCGTACACACCTTGTTTTACCCCGTTTGGATGGGGAAGAACTCAGATTGGGAGCCACAGCAGGACATCATGCCGTTTATGCCAGTGATGCCCTTGCCAATGGCGATGAATTTTAAAAAGGTGCCAAAACGAGCTGAGGGTCCACCTTGAGGGCTTCCCTTGCCGACTGAGCCGGGGGCAAGCCTTGAAGAAATGATGGCCGCTGCAGGTCAACAATTTACATTGTTTTCACTGATTTCATGTATCTGGCAGCAGCAAAGATCAGGTCAAAAGTCACGATGGTTTAAAGCCACATTGAGATTCTGGGAGGATGTTTCTTCACCTCAGGAAGAATTCTCTCTAGGAGTACTGGTGATAATCTCGTTAGCCATAGACAGAAGCGAGATCCTTGGTAGTTGCCACCAATTCGACTGTCTCTTGTTCTTATAAACATTGGATTACGGGAGGCGTCTTTACGAGCTTGGGTATTTCTCCTTTTTCCCATATATATTCTCCAGGAGAGTGGAGATGGCTGGCACAAAAAGTTCTCCTGCTTTTACATACACCCCAGCCTGGATTCCATCATGCCTCACGCATTGCATTCTTCACCCATTTGACGTAGGAGAGGGAGGCAGGCCTGGCCTGGATGCTGAGGACCTGCTGTAGCCAGACATCCAAGACGAAAAGTTCTGGAAGCTGAGCGAATAGTAGTGCTTTCCAGCGCTGAAGGATGCTTGCATTTAATTAGGGAGTTAATGTTGGATGAGCAGAGGGGCTGCGCCAGAGTGATTAATGCAACAAAATATTTTTAGTAGAATTGAAAAATTCACGCATCTTCTGTTGATCTACAAGTTTATGCGTTTCAAATACTATTTTTAAAAACCACTTGTTCTTCTAGATTGCACATGAGCTAGGCCGCCGTTTCTTGTGAAGGTTTCAGCTTTGGTCCTATAGACTTAGGGTTGTTCTGCCCCTCAGTTAAAGCAGCATGTTTATCATCAACAAGTACATTGATTCCCTGCATCATTTTCTGTATCAAACCAGCTCCAGTATTCTTTTTTCGATTCTGCTTGAGGCCTTCAGTTTTTTTGCAGGGCAGTGTCGAGAATACCTATTCGGCCCAGAGATTTGGGTTGTTTGTTGTTGCTGTTTTACTACCACGTTCGAACTGCTCTGGAATGCATGTGCTACTACCGATCCTCCAAACGCTTAGTGTTAAAACCATTTCTGGAAGCTTGTTGTTTTGTTATTTTGGTTAAATAGAAGCAGCTTGGTCGACGAATTGGATGATTGGGTGATAATGAAGGTGTAAAGGCCTACTTGCTGAGGAGAGAGTGAATAGCTACTGGGATTATACTTGCTCAGTCTATTTCTCCTGATATGATTCCCTGCCAAATTTCAGCATCGTGCCAACTTCCTGGCATTGAAGTCAATTTAGATCACAACCTCATCTTTCTGGGAGTAGGAGGTTAGCACTTTCAAGGTCAGTATAAAGGATTTCTTATGTCATTCTCAGACCAGTGTTGGGAGTGTGGTGCACTGATGAAGAAGGCATGACGTGTGATCTGTGACTCTGGGCGTGATGATATGCCTATTGATCCTTACAAGCATTTCAGTTAGCATATGTAGGATGCATTGTTAGCAGATGGCAAAGCCACCCATTAAATGAAGTTTCTTCCACAGCAGGCTTATCTTCCAGAAGAAGGTATAGCCAGACCCTGTTCAGTGAGTCGACCGTTCAGAGCCGACTCACTAATGGTTGCTAGAAGGGTCCTGGTCATTCTCATGGAAAGCGCTGTGAGAGTTTTTATTGCTTGTTTCTTGGTTTCTACCAGTGATTGGTGATTGTGTTTCCTTGACCGCACAAGGTTGACCTTACCAGGTGTAGTTGCCCAATCAGGCTGGCTTTTAGGCAGACTATATTTAGGCAATTTTTCAGCCCTCCTGCTCTGCAGATCCAGCGCACAAACGACCACCTTATCTATGCTGCTCATGTTCAGAGTTGTGACTAGAGACCTTTGGTAGTCATTCTGCCCGTCCCTGTCGCCACTTTTCTGTCGTGCCACAAGACTCGGAAGCTATAAAGGCTTTGGATGATGATGATGTCGGCGCATAATGAGCCAAGGATGGCTGTGCGTGAGTTGATTTATGTGGTGAGACAGGAGCGCAGGCTGCACCACATCTTGGCCCCCTTTCATGATTCAGTGGCAAGAATTGCAAATGACTGGGGAGAGGGATAGCTGCAATGACTATCGATAGTCCAGTTTGTTGGGTTTCATTTGGTAGCCTGCCCATAATGCATTGCCTGCGTCTGCCAGCGTAGTCGTTGGGTTCATAAGGGTGGTCATTCTGGGCCAATACCACTGCTGTGGCCTTAAGGGGGATTCCCCTGTAAAGCATGTTTACCTGATGCTTGGGCTCCACAGCCGATACTGTTCAGGGTTTACTCCTGCAACCTTATACCTCCAAGGTTAATCCTGCAAGGCAGTGGCGCAGTGGTTGGTAGGTACTATATCGTGTGTCTACATGCCAGTGGGCCTATGTACTGTCCCTCTGGGGCCCCATTATGCTGCCTGAGATCCCTTGTTGGTTCAGTCTGGACCCAGCGAAGCACCCAGTTATCGTGGTTGCTGATGAAGAGGCACAACAGAGTCTTGATGTGGTGAACAGGCTGTGTACTGGCAGGGAAGAGTTATAAGTTGCTTCCTTTTCACCACGAGGATTAGCCAGCGGTGGTAACTGGAAATCGAGAGGAGTACAGTCCTTGTACTCAACGCTAACATAATGCTGCTAAGATCACCCACATACTACCCCTGTGCACACACACACACACACACACACACTAATCTCTTCTCTCTCTCTCTCTGGTTGGTAAACAACATAAGACAAACCAGTTGGATGCGTTTCATACATTTCAGTCAAGAGAAAATCGTTCTAAAAGGCCTGAGACAACTGTGACTGTCCTGATATAGGACATTCCCTACGATTAGGCAGCACGGTGTAGGTGGTGGAAGGCCACGGTGTGTGCAGAATACTGAGTGCTGCTGGTCAGTAGGTGGTGGTAGATCAACGAGTGGTGGAAGGACATCTGGTGTAGCGTCACTGGGTGATGGTCGGCCACTGGGTGGTATGTCACTGGGATGGTGGAGAACAATGGGCAGGTAGTCATCGCGGTGGTAGGTCAATGGGTGCAGGTAGGTCACTGGGTGGTGGTAGATCAACTATGGGTGGGAAGTCAATGGGTGGCTGACATCTGGTGGTGGTATGTCACTGGGTGGCGGTGGTTACTGAGTGTTGCAGGGTCAGCAGGTGGTAGATCAATGGCGGGGGCTGTCGCACAGTAGTGCAGGTCACTGCGGTGGAAGGACATTCGGGCGGCACCGCGACGGTCACCGCGGTGGTACGTCGACGGTGGTATATCAACGGCAGGTATCACCGCATAGAATGCCTGCGGTGGCAGATCAACGAGTGGTAAACAATGGGGTGGTGGGGCGACATTCGGTGGTGGTATGTCACTGCGGGTAATATGGGTGGTAGGCCGATTGTTGGTAATAAAAGGTGGTAAATTAGAAGGTAGAATACTGAGTGGTAGGTTACTGGAGTGGTGGTAGGTCACTGGATGGTGGGTAAGTCACTGCGGTGGTAGGTCACTGGGAGGTGGTAAGTCACCGGGTGGTTGTATATCGGTGGTGGTAGGTCACTGGGTGGTAGGTCACAGGTGGTGGGTATGCCACTGCGGTGGTAGGTCACTGGGTGGTGTAGGTCACCTGGTGCTGGTAGGTACAGGGTGCTGGTAGGTCACTGGGTGGTGGCTAATGTGGGTGGTGGTAGGTCATCAGTGGCAAGTAGTCACTGCTAGGTAGGTCACAGGGTGGTAGGTCACTGCGGTGGCAGGTCACTGCGGTGGTAGGTCACTGCGCCAGTAGTCACCGGGGCGGGGTGGTAGGTCAATGGGTGTGGCAGGTCACTGCGGTGTAGGTCACTGCGGTGTAGAGGTCAGGGTGCCAGGCAGGCAGTGGTGGGGCGCTGGTAGGTCACTGCGGTGGTGGAAAATAAGCAGGGTGGTAGGTCACCGCGGTGTAGGTCACTGCGGTGGGTATGTCACTGGGTGGTGGTAGGTCACTGCGGTGTAGGTCACTGGGTGGGTGGCGTCACTGCGGTAATGACATTCAGGTGGTAGGTCAATGATTAAGTTGTAGGTCAGTAGGTGGGTTGTGGTGGTCACTGCGGTGGTAGGTCAGTGGTGGTGTATGTCACTGGGTGGTGGTATGTCATTGGTAGCTGACATTCCGGTGGGTGGTGGTGTCACCGATTGTTGGTAGGGGTCAGTAGGTGGTTGTAGGTCACTGCGGTGGTAGGTCACTGCGGTGGTATGTCACTGGGTGTTGGTATGTCACTGGGTGGTGGTATGTCATTGCGGTGGTATGTCACTGGTGGTGGTAGGTCACTGGGTGGTGGCAGGGTCACTGGTGGTGGTGGCGTCACTGGGTGTTGCGTCACCGGGTGGTGGTATGTCACTGGGTGTAGCCACGGTGGTGGCGTCACTGCGTTGGCATCACTGGGTGGTGGGTATGTCACTGCGGTGGTGGCGTCACCGGGTGGTATATCACTGGGTGGTGGTATGTCACTGGTGCTAGAGGTCAGTGGAATACCGCGGGTAGGGAACACGACGTTGGTAGGTCACTGGGTATTGGTACGTCACTGCGGTATGTCACCGGGTGGTGGTAGGGGTCACCGTGGTAGGTCACTGCGCTGGTATATCGGGTGGTATGTCACTGCGTAGGCGTCACTGGGTGGTGGTATATCACTGGGTGGTGGTGGCGTCAATGGGTGGTTGCGGGTGGTAGAGGTCACTGGGCAGTGCGTCATCAGCGGTATGTCACTGCGTTGGTATGTCACTGGTGGTGGCGTCGGGTGGTGGCGTCACTGGGTGGTGGTAGGTCATCGAGGTGTGGTAAGTCACCGGGTGATGGTGTGTCACTGCGGTTGTAGGTCACTGCGGTTGTAGGTCATCAGGTGGCAGGTCACCGATGGTAGCAGGTCACTGGGTGTGCGTCACCGTGCTGGTATGTCACTGCGGGTGGTATGTCACTGCGGTGGTGGTCACCGGGTGGTGGTGTAGTCACCGGGAGTGTGTGTCACCGGGCATGTATGTCACTGCGGCTGTAGGTCACCGGGTGGTGGTGCAGGTCACCGCGGTAGGTCAACAAGGTAAAGGTCAACAGCATGGGTATATCACTGGGTGGTGGTATCAGTAAGTGATGGTATGTCACTGGGTGGTGGCTAGAAATACTGCGGTTGTAGGTCACTGAGGATGAATACTGGGTGGTGGTAGGGTCATGGTGGTATGTCACTGGGTGTTGGGAGACTACTGGGTGGTGGTATGTCACTGCGGTGGTATGTCACTGGGTGGTGGTATGTCACTGATGGTGGTATGTCACTGGGTGGTAGTCACTGGGTGAGCCTATCAGATTAAAGGTAGGTCAGTAGGTGTGGCTTGTCAATGAGTGGAGCTGTACATAGGATGGGGTAGGTCAGAGCTGCGGGTAGTAGGTCAATGATGTTGGTGGAGGGTCAATGGGTGCAGGTCATTGGTGGGGAAGGTCACTGGGTGGTGGTAGGGTCATGCAGTCACTAATTGCTGGGTTGGCCAGTAGCTTTTGTATGCGAGCGGGGTCATAGTAGGTGGTGGTAGGTCACTGGGTGGTGGAAGCACATTCGGTGGTGGGTATGTCACTGGTGAAGGTCACTGGGTGGTGGTAGGTCACTGGGTGCTGTTAGGGTCACTGGGTGGTGGTATGTCAATGGGTGGTAGAACATTGGGTGGTGGTTAGGGCTACCTGGTGGTGGTAGGTCACTGCGGTGGTAGGCTTCGCAGTGTGGTGGTATGTCACTGGGTGGTGGTATGTCATTGGGTGTGGTGGTCATTGATTGTTAGGTGGGTCAATAGGGTGGTGGTAGGTCACTGGCAGGTAGGTCACTGGGTATAGGTGTCACTGCGGTGGTGGCGTCAAATGTGCGGTGGCGTCACTGCGGTGGTATATCACTGGTGCCAACACTGGGTGTGTGTCACTTGGTAAAAGCGTCACCGGGGTGTATGTCACTTGCGGTGGCGTCATCGACGATGCAGCGTCACTGGGTGGCAGGTATATTGGGGAGGGCGGGTGGTAGGTCACTGGGCATGGAATGTCACTGGGTGCTGGTAGGTTACTGTGCTGCAGATCAACCGTGGTAGGGTCACTGCGGTAGAGGTCACTGGTGGTGGTGGCGTCATCAAAAATGGTGGTATGTCACTGGAAGGACATTCGGTGGTGGTAGTCACTGATTACAGTAGGTCAGTCGGTGGTTGCAGGTCACTGGGTGTAGGGTCACCGGTGGTGGTGCTGGTATATCACTGCGGTGGTGGCGCTCAAACGAAAAATATGTCATATCGCGTAGGTCACTGGATGGGTGGGTAGGTCACCGGGTGCGGTAGAGGTCGGTGGTGTAGGGGTCAATGACGCGGCAGTCAGTAGGTGGTTGCAGGCCGCGATGGAAATGTCACCGCGCTGGCAGGTTACTGCGCTGCAGACTGACCGGTGGTAGTCGGGCAGGTACGTCACTGGGTGTGCGTCACTGGGCGGTGGAAGCGTCACGGGGTGGTGGCAGGCGTCACTGGTGGTGAAGGACATTCGTGGTGGTAGGTCACTGATTGTTGCAGGTCAGTAGGGTATGTGGTACTGGGTGGTGGTAGGTCACTGGGTGGTGTACAATGGGTGTTGTATCACTTCGTGGTATGTCACCGGGGTGGTGGTATCGCGGTGGTGAAAATGGATGGTGGTATGTCACCGCGTTGTAGGTCACTGCGTTGAACTACTGCGGGTGGTAGGTCACTGGTTGCTGGTGGTATCAGTAGTGCTGTGTATCACTGCGGTGGTATGGTCACTGGGCAGGTGGCGGCGGTCACTGCGGTGGTGGAAAATGCCTGCGGTGGTGGTAGGTCACTTATTGCTGGTAGGTCAGCAGGTGGCTGTAGGTCACTGGGTGGCGTCACTGCGTTGTGAATAGGGTGGTAGGTCAGTAGGTGGTTGTTGGTCACTGGATGGTGGTATGTCACTGGGTGGTGGTATGTCAATGGGTGGTAGGTCACTGGGTGGTGATATGTCACTGCGTTGGGTATGTCACTGGGTGGTGGTATGTCACTGGTGGTGGTAGGTCACTGATTGTTGGGTATCAGTAGGTGGTTGTAGGTCACTGGGTGGTAGAACAACAAGCAGAAATGGGTGTGGTAGGTCACTGATTACAGGCTGGGGTAGGGTGGTTGTAGGCTCAGTGTCACTGGGTGGTGGTATGTCACTGGGTGGTAGGTCACTGGTTGGGTGGTGGCGTCACGGGTGTTGGTATGTCACTGGGTGGTGGTAGTCACTGGGTGGTATGTCACTGGTGGTAGGTCACTG
>NW_024726150.1:0-6057 GCF_018991925.1 Homarus americanus | reverse complement strand
ATAGTGTTCAAGTGGGTTGGCTACTGGCTCCTGACGGTGATTATAGCGTCATTTCGATCATCTATACCAGGAGCACTTTCAAATGCGTAGTCGATGAAGGCTGACTTGGGTTTGTCTTAGTGTTTTGTCACGGTGGTTTCCTTTTGTAGCCGCCGTACCATTTGGCTGATTGCGAACCAGCATTAAGAATGCATGAAGGAAACTCTTGATTATGGAGTCTAGTCTTTCTGGGGTGATTCTTGATCTGTTGCACACTTGCCGCTTGGAGCTTGAATGTATACTCTAGAACGATGTGGCTGCCTTGGCTTAAGCGTCGCCACGTCGTTTCGATCCTAGCGGTTTGTCGAAGAATTCCATGGCTACAATGCGAAGATGAGGTTATGATGTGGACGTTGTCTCTTGGTTGTTCGCGCCGCTGGCCGATTTCGAGTCGTGTAGTTATGATGGACTTGTTGTGTTGTGTTGCAGCGTGTTGTAGGGCTTTTGGGGTGCTGCCAGCTCTGTTTTGGCAGGTGGAGCAGTCGTTAGAATCTCCGTGGAGGAGTCTGACCTTCTTGATTGTAGAAAGTGGCCGCTCGGATCTATGATGTTTTGGGTCCACCGAGCCGTCTGTAGTATGATGCTGCATCGTTATATCAATGACTATATGGCTTCCAGGAAGTTATTTTTGAGAGGTCCTCCCTTCTGGAAGTTGGCTTTATATCACCTAGGTCGATGTTTTGAATGTGGCTGGTGGAGGCTCCATGGTGGAGGAACTACGTAACCATTGTCTCGTGTCTTGTTGTTCTTGGCGGGTGGGCTGCTTGCAGGTGTCGGATGACCTCGCTTGCCTCGTCGACCAGGTGGCCCCTGCTCTCTGGTCTTGAGGTGGGAGGGGAGCACTGATTCAATTTTGGCAGCTGTGGGCTTATCTGATCTACAGATTTTTGTAGAGGTAGCTGTCACACCTGCTTGACAGTACTTACTGCCAGGGGTGTGGTTCAATTTCCATTGCAGAACACAGAATTCTAGTCCCACATGGGTGCTCCGAGCATGGTCACAGAGGCATCCTTTGGATGGCTTCTAGCTTAGCTATTTGGTCTTCTCTCCAGTCCAGCCAGGTGCTGGAGCACTGTAATCTACCAGCGATCTGATGGCGGCGTGTAGTGGGCTTTGAGCACATGAAGGTTTGCTCCTGCGGTTGTGCTGGTGAGCGACCTCATTTATATTGTGTCTGCTGTTCGTCCTGTAGCCTGAGATACTCCGAGTTGCGGCTTGAAAGTGAGTTTCTGGTCAAATCAGATTCCAAGACACTGGTGGGTGTTGGTCCAGACTACCAGCGTGTTTTGTATGGAGAGCATCTTGTCTGGTGTGTGTTATTACATGAATGGCCGCCGCTTTCATTGGCTGGTTTATCTTGGAGTCCGATCTATTTGCCTCCTCTTCTATAAGTTGAAGGTGCGTGTTTGATCCTCTTACTATAAGCTGTAAGTCGTCTGCATAGCATAGGAGCGTGTGTTTTGTCTGAAAAAGGGAAGTTTGGCGGCAAGATTTTCCGTCGGATGACAGACAACAGTGACTGGGGATCCTTGGGGTCCACATTTATGGACCCGCAACGGCTTGAGGTTGCTCCTGAAAGCGTGCTCTTGCTTCTCTGTGTGAGGTAGTTCTGGATCCACCCAGCAACCTTCCTTTGATGCCTTCAGCGAGCGTCGTTATAATAGCCCAGTGGATTTGCTGGGTTCAGAAGGACTTCTCAGATCAGGCTTCATAGAGCTGGTTTGTAGTCTCACTGTGCACAGGCCATCCTCAGCAATCTTGTTTGCACTTACTAATGCCGGTGTTCTCGGTGTAAAATAATGTCATAGGGTGTGGGCTGCCTACTTTCCACTTAGCAGGTCGGTTGAGGAAGCCATTCTTCTCCGTCTTAGCGCTATGCAGCTGAAGGGAGATGGGTCTCGTCTGGTTCTCTGGGCTTCGGAATGGGCCAACCCCATATCTGCCTTCCCATTCCGGTGGAAGTCTTTGTGCTGTCCACGAGCATTGATAACCTTAGCAAAGCCGTGTCTGGCTTTTCCAGCATGGGAAAGCATAAGATGAGTATCCTGTCAGCCCTTGGTGCTGTGTCCTTGCTTCCAGTTTAGCACAGTTCTTTGGTTGAAAGGTCTGTCGGTGTCATTTTTTCACTGTTGCAGGCCTCTTGGTCATCTGGAGTCGACCTGCAGACGCCTTGTGTCTCCTCCGCCTGTCTCAGAGGTTTCTACGTTGCTGCTCGGTCAGAGAACAGTTTTGCAAGTCTCTCGGCTTCCTCTTCTGGGGTTTAGGATAGGTTGGTGGTGGTGGTGTTGCTTGCTTCCCAGATGCCCTTCGGATCTGGGCCCACACATCTGCTAGGGAGGTGTGTCAGGTTCAGGTTTGGAGCACCACACTTGAGCCAACTTACTTTTTCTTCCTTCTCTTCCTGGTATTCTTCCTGGCTTGCAATCGGCTGCTGTCCAATTAACCAGTCTGTTCACACATATTTATATTTGGGTTTTAAGTAACGAAACCCAAACGGTAGTTCGTTTCTTTTATTATAAAAGGTTGTATATATAATTCCTGAGTGTATATCAACCGTAAGTCTCACTGTCTAGGAGTGAATGAGAAAGGGACGGCGTTTACGTATGATAAACGTTAGGTCACGTCCTTACGATATTAGTTGTGGTGAGCTACTGAAGCTTAGGGGCATCGCAGTGCGTGCTTACAGAAATGCTGAGCTATGGGTCTCGCCCTCTTGGGTAAGTTGCCCGCTCACGTGTCAATCTCATGTCTTACTCATAGACAGTGGAAAGTTACAGGGTGGTGAATCTGAATATAATATCAGATGTATTGACCCATTTATATAATACGTTCTGTTGATGAGACAGGGGCCAATTACACGGGTGTGTCTTGAAAGGTGATGTATAGGTGTAGGCCGTCTTCATTTGTGGGGCTCACCGAGATTAGGAAGGGATGATGTGCATTGAAATCCCCTCTTATGAGTGTGGCGTGGTCAGCGGCTGAAGCGAATAATTGAGTTACCTCCAGTGAGCCCCTTGGGTTCTTGTAGATGTTGTGAACAGTTAATTCCCGTTCTTGGAGGATTACTTTGACGGCCTGTGTCTCAATGTTTTCCCCACATGGAAATTGCTGCATGACCTCGGAGGAGGGTATGCTTGACTTGACCAAGATCATACATCCTCTTGTTGACGCCTGCGTGAAATGCCTCCTGTATGTCTTGTAACCACTGAATTTGAAACAGTGGTGTTCTTGTAGAAGTGTTTCTTGTAGCAGTATAATGTCAAGCTTGTCCTTGGCTGCTGCTTCTTGCAGGAGATGTTTCTTGTTTTTGATGCCCTGAGCATTCCATGTTAGGATGTTCAGGGTGCTGATGTTTTCCACCACTGTTTCATCGGGGACTTCTGGTGGTCCTCGATCTAAATGTTCAGGTCCGATTCCGACTGGATCAGGTTCATATCTTCTTGTTCTGTGGTGGTTTTTGCCTTCTGGGCCGTGATTCGGTTCAGGGGAGTTGGAACGTCCAATTTCTTTCTGGGAGCTGTCGGTATCTTGGGTTCCCTGGTGGCCTTTTTCGGTGTAGAGTGTACCTCGGCTGTCACTCGTGTGGGGACCGGCATGGCGTCCTCCACTGAGGTGGCTGGAGCTGTGGCGACTTGCCCGAGGACGCTCCCCATGAGTATTTGGAGCTGTGTGGGCTGAATCTTGTGGCCCAGTAGTTCGGCAAGGCCCTCCGCGAAGGTTGGCTAGGTCTGATACGTGTATCATTCCTTCTGGTGCCTTGGTGTGTGCTTGTTTTGTCTTTTTTGTGGTTGTCGTTGTCTGCTGCTTGGGTGGATGAGGTGTGGCCGTAGTGAGGCCAGGAAGCTGGGCTGCACTTTGGGTGTTGACCGGCTGAGGAGGTTGGCTTTGTTGTTTTTGCCTTTGGGTTTCCCACACGAAGGTACTTGGTGGGGCTGGTGTGCAGGCGGTGGGGGCCAGTCTTGCTGTTAAACGGCGAGGCTGGGGAGTATTTATGCGATTCTGCAGGATCAGGGAGAGAAGTGTGAAGAGAGCGTGTAGTGGATTCCTCCCCTACAAGCACCGAACCTTCTCGAATTCCCCAGCGCCGCCCACGGAGCGGGGGTCAACTATCTACCCACGCCTACCCCCGCCTTATAAGGCCTTACACCGCTGTGACCACCCTCTTTTCTACCCAGTGCCACCAGCAAGCAACACCTCCTCCTCCGCGCCAGCCGTGCGGCTGCCGCTCCCGCCAGCGACGTTCGCGTCCCTCAAGCTGGGTGCCCTCACTCTGGGCACCCTCACCACCCAGCTCTCTCTACTCAACACTTATTACCATGCTACCTACCCAGCACCAAGCTGCATTGTACATCCAATACAATATGTATACAGTGAGCACATTGTGAGTTTCCTTTCTCCATCCCATCCTGAGTGTGAACCAACATCTCATAACCCTACAAATGGTGACCCCGGAGATTCGCACTCACACAGGATGGAGGAGAAACTGTCTCTACACCGCAGGTTAGACACCCTAGAGCAGCTCTGCTACTCTAAGCAGACACCAGCTCCTCTTCCTGCCCCAAGCACTACATCCTTCCGACCCCAACACACCCGTCCTGCCTGAGACGCCGCCCCCGGCCCAGCAGTACCCCCTGCCGCTCCTACTGACGCGGCCCCTGCTAGTGGCGCAGACCCACACACCCCTATTTTCTCCCTCAGGTACCCCCTGCTACTGTCCTGCACCCTGCTGCTGTCGTGTACCCTGCTGCTGTCATGCACCCTGCTGCTGTCATCGACACACTTCCTGACGCAGCCTGCTCTGACCCAGACCCACACACCCCAGCACGCGCATCTGACGACTCTGTACCTGTCGTGAGAAGCACAACATTCATCGCCTCCACAACCTCCTTCTCCTCTCTTTTCTCCCCAGATCTCGTGTATCTAGACAGGTTGCCCCTCCCCTAGCCAGCCGGCTCATCCACGCCCTCGCGTTATGTCTCTCACATGTGGCATGCACCGCCCGTTCTGCCTCACATGTGGCACGCAACCTTGCAACCTCCAGCCTCCCGCCGCGCCTGGAGGGAAGGGGAAGTATTGTAGTGGATTCCTCCCTACAAGCACCGAACCTTCTCGAATTCCCCAGTCTACACCTCCAGCGCCGCCCACGGAGCGGGGATCAACTATCTACCCTCGCCTACCCCCGCCTTATAAGGCCTGACACCGCTGACCACCTAGGGGCGCTTGTGGTAGAAGCGGTACCGCTCTTGCCTCGCAAGCAAGATGTCACGGGTTCGATTCCAGGGCAAGCGGAAGTTGTTTGGACACTCTTCCTCGCCCCCTTGGTCCCTGTTCACCTAGCAGTAAAGTAGGTACCTGTTGTAAATCGAAAGGTTTCGAATTCGTATTCAGGGAAAGTTGTTGGAGCTTCTAAACTTGAACTGACACAATCCGGAGGAGTGGTAACCCGAGATCACACACCCAACAACCAAAACCAAATACGTGCGCTATGCGTTAACCGCCTTCTATCTCTCCCTACAATTCCTTCCTAAACCTCCTGCTCTTTCCTCTGTCATCTTTCCCTCAGACTTTCGCTACCAACAACTTTGGGGCTTCTAAACTTAAACTGACATGCACCCTCTTTCTACAGTGCCACCAGCACGCAACACCTCCTCCGCACCATCCTTGTGGCTGCCGCTCCATGCCAGCGACCTTGGCGTCCCTCAAGCCGCGTGCCCTCACTCTGGGCACCGTCACCACCAAGCTCTCTCTACTCAACGCTTATTCCATGCTACCTACCCAGCAACAAGCTGCATTGTACATCACTTACATATGTATACAGTGAGCACATTGTGATTTCCTTTCTCCATCCCATCCTGAGTGTGAACCATCTCATAACCCTACAAGCGGCGCTGCTGATTGGCTGAGGTGAAGGCAGTAACGGGCCAATCACCTCGCAGTCCGAGAGTGAGGCCCGGTCTTGAAACTCGCTGCTGATTGGCTGGTAAGCGGACGGCAAGTGAACAACCAGCAGCTGTAGAG
>NW_024726149.1:0-23320 GCF_018991925.1 Homarus americanus | reverse complement strand
CCTGGTACCTCCCACAGTGATAGACCTATGCGCTCCTGGTACCTCCCACAGTGGTCATGGTGAACCTAACCTCCTGGTACACACACTCGCAAGGTGGTGACCTCTTGCTCCTGGCCTTGGTGCCTGGTGAGCCTAACGCTCCCTAGTACCTCCCGGTGGTGATGGTGAACCTAATGCTCCCTAGTGCACCTCCAATGGTGATAGTGAACCTAATCCATCTACCTCTTACACACTCACGGTGGTGATGGTGAACCTAACGGCTCATGTGGTACACACACACACTCCCACAGTGGTGATGGTGTTTCTAACTTGCTCCCTGGTACCACGAACACACTCCGATGATGGTAAAACCTGCCTTCCTGGTACACACACTCCCAAGGTAGTGATGGTGGTCTTTCCCATTTTCCTCCTCTGGTGACAGGCCTAACTCCCTGGTACCCACACTCCCCGGTGGTGATGATGGTGGCTTCTAACGCTCCCTCCCACAGTGGTGATGATAGACGTAACTATCATTGGTGCACACACACCTCTCACGGTGATGGTGAACCTAATGCTCCCTCTTACACTCCCATGTGGTGTGAATATTGGCTTCTCAAATGTCCCTGGCACACTCCCACAGTGGTGATGTTGGTTACAACCTCACTGTTTTTGCTCCCAAGGTGGTGATGGTGAACCCTAACGCTCATGGTACACACCTCCCAGCTTATCCCTGGGAGCACACACTCCCACGGTGGTTATGGTGATCCTTACGCTCCCTGGTACACACACTCACAGGGCGGTGAACCTAACGCTTCCTGGTACACACACTTCCACGGTGGTGATGGTGAACCAAACGCTCCAAGGTACACACACCCACACGGTGGTGATCGTGAACCTAACGCTCCCTTGTACACACACTCCCACGGTGGTGATGGTGAATCTAACGCTCCCTGGTACACACACGCCCATGGTTGTGACGGTGAACCTAACGCTCCCTGGTACACACACTCCAACGGTGGTGATGGTGATCCTAACGCTCCCTGGTTCACAGACATCGATGATGGTGAACCTAGCACTCCCTGGTACACACACTCCCAATGTGGTGATGGTAAACCTAACGCTCCCTGGTACACACTCCCACTGCGGTGAACCTAACGCTCCCTGATACACACACTCCCACGATGGTGATGGTGACCCTAACGCTCCCTGGTACACACACTCCCACGGTGGTGATGAACCTAACGCTCCCTGGTACACACACTCCCACAGTGGTGATGGTGAACCTACTGCTCCCTGATACACACTTCCACGGTGGTGATGGTGAACCTAACTCTCCCTGGTACACACACTCCCACGGTGGTGATGGTGAATCTAACATTCCCTGGCACACACACTCCCACGGTGGTGATGGTGAGCCTAACGCTCCGTGGTACACACACTCCCACGGTGGTTATGGTGAACCTTACGCTCCCTGGTACACACACTCACACGGCGGTGACCCTAACGCTCCCTGGTAAACACACACTCCCACGGTGGTGATGGTGATCCTAACCCAACCTGGTACAGACACTCCTACGGTGGTGATGGTGAACCTAACGCTATCTGGTACACACACTCCCACGGTGGAGATGGTGAACCTAACGCTCCCTGGTACACACACTCCCACGGTGGTGATGGTGAACCTAACACTCACTGGTACACACACTCCCACGATGGTGTAGGGGAACCTAACGCTCCATGGTACACACACTCCCAAGGTGGTGATGGTGAACCTAACGCTCCATGGCACACAGACACCCACGATGGTGAACGTAACACTCCCTGGTACACACACTCTCACGGTGGTGTTGGTGAACTTAACGCTCCCTGGTACACATACTCCCACGGTGGTGATGGTGAACCTAACGCTCCCTGGTACACACACTCCCACGGTGGTGATGGTGAACCCAACGCCCTGGCACACACACCCCACGGTGGATGGTGGCTCCTGGTCACACACCCCACGGTGGAGATGGTGAACCTAACGCTCCCTGCACACACACTCCCACGCCGGTGGTGATGGTGAACCTAACGCTCCATGGTAAACACACTCCCACGGTGGTGATGAACCTAACGCTCCCTGGTACACACACCTCACAGTGGTGATGGTGAACCCACGCTCCCTGGTACACACTCCCACGGTGGTGATGGTGAACCCAACTCTCCCTGGTACACACACACTCCCACGGTGGTGATGGTGAATCTAACGCCCTGGCACACACTCCCCACGGTGGTGATGGTGGAACTCCAACGCCCCTGGTACACACACTCCCACGGTGGTGATGGTGAACCTAACGCTCCATGGTAAACACACTCCTACGGTGGTGATGGTGAACCTAACGCTCCCTGATACACACACTCACACGGCGGTGAACCTAACGCTCCCTGGTTCACACACTCCCACGATGGTGATGGTGAACCTAATTCTCCCTGGTACACACACTCCCACTGCGGTGAACCTAACGCTCCCTGGTTCACACACTCCCACGATGGTGATGGTGACCCTAACGCTCCCTGGTACACACACTCCCACGGTGCTGATGGTGAACCTAACGCTCCCTGGTACACACACTCCCACGGTGGTGATGGTGAACCTAACATTCCCAGATACACACACTCCCACGGGGGTGAAGGTGAACCTAACGCTCCCTGGTACACACACTCACACGGTGGTGATGGTGAACCTAATGCTCCCTGGTACACACACTCCCACGGCGCTGAACCTAACACTCCCTGGTACACACACTCCCACGGTGGTGATGGTGAACCTAACGCTCCCTGGTACACACACTCCTACTGCGGTGAACCTAACGCTCCCTGGTACACACACTCCCACTGCGGTGAACCTAACGCTCCCTGGTACAACACTCCCACGATGGTGATGGTGACCCTAACGCTCCCTGGTACACACACTGACACGTTGGTGATGGTGAACCTAACGCTCCCTGGTACACACACACCCACAGTGGTGATGGTGAACCTAATGCTCCCTGGTACACACTCCCACGGTGGTGATGGTGAACCTAACGCTCCCTGGTACACACACTCCCACGGTGAAGTGAACCCAACACCAATAGTACACACATTCCCACGGCAGGTGACCGTGCACCTAACGCCCCTGCACACACTCCCACGGTGGTGAGCACACAGACACCCACGATGGTGAACCTAACACTCCCTGGTACACACACTCCAACGGTGGTGATGGTGAACCTAATGCTCCCTGGCACACACACATCCACGGCGGTGAACCTAACACTCCCTGGTACACACACTCCCACGGTGGTGATGGTGAACCTAACGCTCCCTGGTACACACAATCCCACGGTGGTGAACCTAATGCTCCCTGGTACACACACTCCCACGGTAGTGATGGTGAACCTAACCCTCCCTGGTACACACACTCCCAAGGTGGTGATGGTGAACCTAACGCTCCCTGGTACACACACTCCTACGGTGGTAATGGTGAACCTAACGCTCCCTGGTACACACACCCCCACGGTGGTGATGGTGAACCTAACGCTCCCTGGTACACACACTCCCACGGTGGTGATGATGAACGTAACTATCCCTGGTGCACACACTCTCACGGTGGTGATGGTGAACCTAATGCTCCCTCTTACCCACACTCCCATGGTGTAGATGGTGAACATAATGCTCCCTGGTACACACACTCCCACGGTGGTGATGGTGAACCTAACCCTCACTGGCACACACACTCCCAAGGTGGTGATGGTGAACCTAATGCTCCATGGTACACACACTCCCACGGTGGTGATGGTGAACCTAACGCTCCCTGGTACACACACTCCCACGGTGGTGATGGTGAACCTAACGCTTCCTGGGACACACACTCCCACGGTGGAGATGGTGAACCTAACGCTCCCTTGTACACACACTCCCACGGTGGTGATGGTGAACCTAACGCTCCCTGGTACACACACTCACATGGTGATGATGGTGAACCTAACGCTCCCTGGTACACACACTCCCATGGTGGTGACGGTGAACCTAACACTCCCTGGTACACACACTCCCACGGTGGTGATGGTGAACCTAACGCTCCCTGGTGCCACGCCCCCTGTTTTACACTCACACGTGTGTTGGTAAACTACATGACTCCCATTTTGCTCCTGCTGGTGGTAGACCACGCTCCTTAGTACACACACTCTCACAGTGAGTATGGTGAACCTAATGCTCCTAATTTTACACTCCCCCGGTGATGGTGAACCTAAGCTCCTGGTGCACACACACTCCCACGGCAGTGGCCTAACAATCCCTGGTACACACACTCCCACGGTGGTGATAAGTGAACCTAAAACCTGGTACCTCCTTGAGTGAACCTAACAATCCCTGGCCACACTCCTGGTGGTGATAGTGAACCTAACTCCTAGTACACACTCACACAATGGTATTAGTGGCCTAACGCTCCTGGTACACACATTCCCACAGTGACCATTGAACCTAATGCTCCTATTGCCCACCTCCTACAGGTAGGCGTGAACCTGCCTCCCTGGTTACACTCCCATGGTGGTGATACTGATCCTAACGCTCACATTTTACCTCCCATGGTGGTGATGGTGAACCTAACTATAATTACACATACTCCCCGCCATGGCCGAGGGTGAACCTAACAGCTCCTAGTACACACACTCCCAGGTGGTGATGGTGAACCCTAACGCTCCCTGGTACACACACACTCCCACGGTAGTAGGCTAAATATGCTCCCTAGTCCCTTTACACTCTCCTTCAGTAGTGACAGTGAACCTAACACTCTCCTAATTTTTTACTCACAGCAGTGATGGTAGACCTAACATCAGCCTGCTTTGAGCACCCACGATAGTGAACCTAACACTCCCTGGTACACAAACTCACAGTGGTGATAGTGAACCCTAACACTCCTGGTACACACACTCTTGCAGAGGTGATGGTGAACCTAACGCTCCTGGGTACACACCTCCCACAGTGGTGATGATGAACCTAACTCTCCCTGGTACACACACTCCCAGTGTGGTGATGAGTAAACCTAACATCCCATAATTTTTACACACTCTCACGACACGGGGTAAACCCTAACGCTCCCTGGTGCACACTCCTGCGTTGGTGTTTGGTAAACCCTAAACTCCTGAGTACACTCCCACTGTGGTGATGGTGAACCTAACGCTCCCTAGTACACACTCTCACAGTGGTAGTAGTGAACCTAATGCTCCCTTGGTACACAGACACCACGATGGTGAACCTAACGCTCCCTGGCACACACACTCCCACGATGGTGATGGTGAACCTCACGGTCCCTGTCTGTACACACACTCCACGGTGGTGATGGTGAACCTAACCTCCCTGGTACACCCTCCCACGGTGAGTGATGATGGTGAACCTCGGCTCCCTGGTACACACACACTCCCACAGTGGTGATGGTGAACCTAACGCTCCCTGGTACACACACCTCCCACGGTGGTGATGGTGAACCTAATGCTCCATAATTTTACCTCCCATGGTGGTGATGGTGAACCTAACGCTTCTGGTACACACTCCCACAGTGGTGGTGAACCTAACGCTATCTATTTTACACTCCCACGGTGGTGATGGTGAACCTAACGCTCCTGGTACACACACTCCCACGGTGGTGAACCTAACCCTGTTTTACCTCCCACGGTGGTGAACGCTCCCTGGTACCTCCCACGGTGGTGATAAACCTAACCCTCCTGGTACACACACTCACAAGGTGGTGATGGTGACCTAACGCTCCTGGTTTTTACTCCAGTGGTGATGATGAACCTAACGCTCCCTGGTACACACACTCCCACGGTGGTGATGGTGAACCTCATGCTCCCTGGTACACACACTCCCATGGTGGTGATGGTGAACCTAACGCTCTCTGGTACACACCACGGTGGTGATGGTGAACCTAACGCTCCCTGGTACACACACTCCCAAAGGTGGTGATGGTGAACCTAACGCTCCCTGGTGCACACTCCCACAGTGGTGATGGTGAACCCTAACGCTCCCTGGTGCACACAATCTCACAGTGGTGATGGTGAACCTAATGCTCCCTGTTACACACACTCCCATGTTGATGGTGAACATAATGCTCCTATTTTACTCCCACAGTGGTGGACCTAATGCTCCCTGGTACACACACACTCCACGGTGGGGGTGAACTAACGCTCCCGGGTACACACACTCCACGGTGGTGATGGTGAACCTAACGCTCCCTGGTACACACTCCACGATGGTGATTGTGAACCTAACGCTTCCTGGTACACACACCCACACGGTGGTGATGGTGAACCTAACGCTCCCTGGTACCTCTCACGGTGGTGATGGTGAACCTTACTCCCTGGTACACACTCCCGGCGGTGAACCTAACGCTCCCTGGTACACACACACTCCCACGGTGGTGATGAGTGAACCTAACGCTCCCTGGTGCACACTCCCACTGCGGTGAACCTAACGCTCCTGGTACACACACGGTGGTGATGGTGACCCTAACGCTCCCTGGTACACACCCCCACGTTGGTGATGGTGAACTAACGCTCCTAGTACACACACCACAGTGGTGATGGTGAACCCTAACGCTCCCTGGTACACACACCTCCCACGGTGGTGATGGTGAACCTAATGCTCCCTGCCTAACACTATCCTTTACTCCCAGGTAGTAGGTAGTTCTCTCCCTGGTACACACACACTCCCCGTGGTGATAGTAACACACTCCTGGTACACACTCCTACAGTGGTATTCTATGCTCCTAATTTCTGAACCACACAAAATGGTAAACTTCTTGCTCCTGGTACACACACTCCCAGTGTGGTAGTAAATGCCTTCTTTTCTCCCTGGTACACACACCTCCCCTTTGAACCTGCGCTCCTATTTTACTCTCCCAGTGTTGAAACCTAACCTCCTGGTACACACACTCCCACGGTGGTGATGGTGAACCTTGCTCCTGGTACACACACTCCCCACATGGTGATGATGAGTCAGGCTCTAACGCTCCCTGGTTCACAGAGCAAGATGATGGTGAACCTGCTCCTTTCTGGTACACACACCTCCCACACGGTGGTGATGACCATCACTTTCCTGGTACACACTTCCCACGGTAGTGATGGTGTTTCTAACGCTCCCTGTTTACACTCCCCACATTTGGTAATGTGCATTGAAACCTAACGCTTCCTGGTACACACAGAGCACACACGATGGTGAACCTAACAGTCCCTAATTTTTACTCTCCCACAGTGAAAGGCGTGGTGAGCCTAACGTATGCTTCCACACACTCCTGCTGAGGCTGTTGAACCTAACGCTTCCTGGCTTACACTCCCACGGTGAGCGATGGTGAAACCTAACGCTCTGAATTTTTACTCTCGCGAGCAGGTGATGGTGAACCTAATGCTCCTCTTACGCTACGCACTCCGCGGGTGATGGTGAACCTCATAATATAAATTGCACACACTCCACGGTGGTGAACCTATTGCTCCTGGTACACACACAATCCCACGGTGGTGAAGCTTAATGCTCCTGATACACACACTCCCATTGTGGTGATGGTGAACCTAACCCTCCCTGCATTTTACACTCCCAAGAGTGGTGATGTGAAACCTAACGCTCCTGGTACACTCTACAGTAGTATGGTAAACCTTCCCTAACGCCCTACACACACACACTCCCACAGTGGTGATGGTGAACTTCTTTGCTCCTGGTACACACACATCCCACATTGGTGATGGTAACATGCTCTCCCTGGTACACACACGGTGGTGATGGTGAGAACCTAATACTCCCACACACACTCATGGTGTGAATGGTGGTTTATAATGCTCTGGTACACACACTCCCACACGGTAGTGATGAACCTAACGCTCACATTTTACACTACAGTAGTGATGGTGAACCCTATGCTGCTCCTGGTGCACACTCACAGTGGTGAACCTAACGCTCACATTTTGCCTCCACGGTGGTGATGGTGAAACCTAACGCTTCCTGGTACACAGAGCACCCACGATGAGTGAACCTAACAATCCCTGTTGCACACACTCCCCACACGGTGATGATGGTGAACCTAGCCTGGTACACACTCACTGCTGGTGAGCCTGCACTTCCTGCTGCTTACCTCCCACACGGTGACCAATGGGCGAACTATACGCTCCCTGAGTACACACACACTCTGCAGTGGTGATGGTGGCCTAATATCCTCTTACCTTACACTCACGCAGGTGTTGATGGTGAACATAATGCTCTGGTACACACACTCCCACATTGGCCCGAACCTGTTGCTCCCTGGTACACACACAATCCCACATTGGTGAAACTAATGGTACACACACTCACTGGTGATGGTGAACCTAACCCTCCTAATTTTTGCTCCCAGGGTGATGGTGAACCTAACAACTCCCTGGTACACACACACACTCCTGAGGTGTGGTGAACCCTAACGCTCACTACACACACTCTCCACGGTGGTGAACCTAACACTCCCTGGTACACTCCCACGGTGGTGATGAGTGAACGTAACTCTCCCCTGGTGCACACTACAGTGAGCAGTGAACCTAATGCTCCACTCTTACACACACTCCCATGTGAATGGTGAACACTGTAATGCTCCTGGTACCTCCCACAGTGGTGATGGTGAACCTAACGCTCCCATAATTTTACACTCCCACGGTGGTGATGGTGAACCTAACGCTCTGTGCACACACGCTCCTGAATGGTGGCGACCTAACGCTCCTAGGACACACACTCCCCACGGTGGTGATGGTGAACCTAACGCTCCCTGGTACACACTCCCTGGTGGTGATGGTGAACCTAACAGTCGTGGTACACACACTCCCACGATGGTGATGGTGAACCTAACGCTCTGCTAATTTTACACTCTGCGGCGATGAACCCCTGTACACCCTGGTACACACACTCCCATGGTGGTGATAGTGATCCCTACTTGCTCCCTGGGAACACACACTCCCATGGTGGTGATGTTGAGAACCTATCCTTCTAATTTTACCTCCCACATTAGGGTGAACCTAACGCTATCTGGTACACACTCTCCCAAGTGGTGATGGTGAACCTGCTTGCTCCCCATTTTACCTCCTCGGTGATGGTGAGCCTAACGCTCCTGGTACACACACACCTCCCACAGGGGTGACGGTGGCAGACCCTAACACTCCTGGTGCCACACTCCCACGGTGGTGATGGTGAACCTAACACTCCTGGTACACACACTCCCAGGGTGGTGACAGTGTGCTCCTGGTGCAAACACTCCACGGTGGTGATGGTAAACCCTAACGCTCCCTGGTGCACACTCCAAGGTGGGGTGATGGTGAACCCTAACCCAACCTGGTGCACACACCTCCCATGGTGATGATGGTAAGCTTATAACGCTTCGTGGTACACACACTTCCACGATAGTGAGTGAACCTAACGCTCCCTATTTTGCTCACGGTGGTGATGGTCAACTAACGCTCCTTATTTTGCTCCACGGTAGTGATGTGAAACCTAAACCTCCTAGTGAACAGGCCACCCACGATAGGCCAGAACGCTCCTTCTGCACTCACACGGTGATGGTAAAAGCTTCTGGTCCCTGGGCTTTTTACACTCCCCTTAGTGGTAATGATGAACCTAACGCTCTGTTAAACACACTCCCACAGTGATGGGTAAAAGCTGCTGCTGTGTTACACACACACACACTCCCACAGTTGGTATTAACCTAACGCTTCCTATTTTACCTCCCACGGTGGTGATGGTGAACTGCTGCAGCCAGTACACAGGCACCCTCGATGGTGAACCCCTGCGCTTCCTGGTACACACACACTCCACGGTGGTGATGGTGAACCCTAACTCTCCTGTATTTTACTCCCCACGGTGGTGAAGGGTGAACTCCACGCTCCTGCTACACACTCCCACCGTGGTGGTGGTGGTGCTGCTCCTGGTACACACACCTCCCACGGCGGTGAGCCTAGCTCCCTGGTACAGTCTCCCAGTGGTGATGGTGAAACCCCTACTTTGCTCCCTAATTTTACCTCCCACAGTGGTGTGTTAATTCTGCTCCCTGGTGCACACACACTCTCACATTGTTGTTGTTGGTGATAGGCTGTGAACCCTGTGTTCCCCTCTTCCCCACACTCCCCGCAGGCAGTGGTGAAACATAATGCTCCCCTAATTTACCTCTCCCCACAGTGGTGAGCCTAATGCTCCCTAGTACCTCCCACGACCCAGGCCAGGCCTAACGCTCCTAATTTTTACTCCTCATTGTTGATGGTGAGCCTAACACTCCTGGTACACACTCCCAGGTGGTACGATGGTGAGCCTAAGCTCCTGGTACACTCCCACGGTGGTGATGGTGAACCCTAACGCTCCCTGGTACACACACACTCCCATTGGTGCTGGTGAACCCTAACGCGCTCCTGTACCCACACCTCCCACGGTGGTGATGAGTAGCCCTAATGCTCCCAAGTGCACACACTCTACAGTGTTGAATCTGGCCTCCTCTTACACACACTCCCATGGTGTTGTGCGGTGAACATAATGCTCCTAGTGCTACCTCCCACGGTGGCAAACCCTATGCTCCTAATTTTACACACTCCCACGGTAGGTGAACTAACGCTCCTTTTTACCTCTCCAGTGGTAGTGCAGAACCCTCGCCTCCTGGTACACACTCACTTACAGGTGGTGACCAGGCCAGGCCTAACACTCCCTAATTTCACAGAACACCCGTGTGGGTAGCCTAAGCGCTCCCTGGTACCCCACACCTCCCGGTATTTGTGATGATGCATCCCACGCTCCCCTGGGTACACACACTCCCACGGCAGTGAGCCCTAACGCTCCCTCGTGCCCACATTGGTGTTGGTAAACCCTAACGCTCCTGGTACACACACACTCCCACATTTGGTGGGTGAACCCTAACAGGTCCCTGTTGCACGCTCTGATGAGGCATTGATGGTGAACCTAGCCTCTGTTTTGAGTGAGCCTGTTGCTCCTGGTACACACAATCCCTGATGGTGAACCTAATGTCCCTGGTACACACACACATTGGTGATGGTGAACTAACCCTCCTGGTGCCTCCTCCCAAGGTGATGGTGAACCTGCTGCTCCCTGGTACACACACACTTGCAGTGAACATGGTGAACCCCACGCTCCTTGGTGCACACACTCTGCGGTGGTGATGGTGAACTTAACGCTCCTTACACACACTCTCACGGTGGTGATGGTGAACCTAACATCCCTGGAACACACACTCCCACGGTGGTGATGGTGACCCTAACGCTCCCTGGTACACACACTCCACGGTAGTGATGGTGAACCTAACGCTCCGTGGTACACACACTCCAACAGTGCTGATGGTGAACCTAACGTTCCCTGGTACACACACACTCACGGGTGAACCTAACGCTCCCTGGTCACACACACTCACACGGTGAACCTAACGCTCCTGGTACACACACACTCCCACGGTGGTGATGGTGAACCTAACACTCCCTGGTACACACACTCCCAGTGGTGATGGTGAACCTATCACTCCTGGTACACACACTCCCACGGTGGTGATGGTGAACCTAACTCCCTGGTTCACACACTCCCAAGGTGGTGATGGTGAACCTAACGCTTCCTGGTACACACTCCCACGGTGAGATGGTGAACCTAACGCTCCTGAACACACACTCACACAGTGGTGATGGTGAACATAACGCTTCCTGGTACACACACTCCCACGGTGGTGATGGTGAACCTAACGCCCACAGTGGTGACAGTGAACCTAACGCTCCCTCTTACACACACTCCCACGTTGGTGATGGTGAACCTAACGCCATATGGTACACCTGCCTCCCACGGTGGTGATGGTGAACCCTAACTGCTATGTTTTTTTACCTCCCAAGATAGTGATGGTGAACCTAACGCTCCCTGGTACATACACTCCCACGGTGGTGATGGTGAATCTAACGCTCACACACAGACACCCTTAGTGGTGAAACCAACACTCCCTGGGACACACACTCCCACGGTGGTGATGGTGAACCCTAACACTCCTAATTACACACACTCACGGTGTGATGGTGGACCTAACATCCCTGGTACACACACACACTCCCCACGGTAGTGAACCCTATCTCCTGGTACACACACTCCCTGTGGTGATGGTGAACCCTAACACTCCTGGTGCCACACACTCCCAAGGTGGTGATGGTGAACCTAACGCTTCCTGGTACACACACTCCCACAGTGGTGATGGTGAACCAAACGCTCCCTGGCACACAGACACCCACGATGGTGAACCTAACACTCCTGGTACACACACTCCCGGTGATGGTGAACCCTAACACTCCTAGTACACGCCACGGTGGTGATGGTGAACCCTAACGCTCCTGGTACACACACTCCACAGTGGTGATGGTGAACCAAACGTTCTCCTGAGTACACACACTCCCACGGTGGTGATGGTGAACCTAACGCTCCATAGTACACCTCCCACAGTGAGTGATGGTGAACCCCTAACGCTCCTAGCACACCAGACACCCACGATGGTGAACCTAATGCTCCCTGGTACACACACTCCCTCGGCGGTGAACCTAACACTCCCTGGTACACACACTCCCACGGTGATGATGGTGAACCTAACGCTCCCTGGTACACACACTCCCACTGCAGTGAACATAACGCTCCCTAGTACACACACTCCCACGATGGTGATGGTGACCCTAACGCACCCTGGTACACACACTCCCACGTTGGTGATGGTGAACCTAACGCTCCCTGGAACACACACACCCACAGTGGTGATGGTGAACCTAACGCTCCCTGGTACACACACTCCCACGATGGTGGTGGTGAACCTAATGCTCCCTGGTACACACACTCCCACGGTGGTGAAGGTGAACCCAACGCTCCCTGGTACACACACTCCCAGGGTGGTGAAGGTGAACCTAATGCTCAATGGTACACACACTCCCACGGTGGTGACCGTGAACCTAACGCTCCCTGGTACACACACTCCCACGGTGGTGATGGTAAACCTAACGCTCCCTGTCACACAGACACCCACGATGGTGAACCTAACACTCCCTGGTACACACACTCCAACGGTGGTGATGGTGAACCTAATGCTCCCTGGCACACACACAATCCCACGGTGGTGAACCAAATGCTCCCTGGTACACACACTCCTACGGTGGTAATGGTGAACCTAACGCTCCCTGGTACACACACTCCCACGGTGGTGCTGGTGAACCTAACGCTCCCTGGTACACACACTCCCACGGTGGTGATGATGAACGTAACTATCCCTGGTGCACACACTCTCACGGTGGTGATGGTGAACCTAATGCTCCCTCTTACCCACACTCCCATGGTGTAGATGGTGAACATAATGCTCCCTGGTACACACACTCCCACGGTGGTGATGGTGAACCTAACCCTCACTGGCACACACACTCCCACGGTGGTGATGGTGAACCTAACGCTCCATGGTACACACACTCCCACGGTGGTGATGGTGAACCTAACGCTCCCTGGGACACACACTCCCACGGTGGTGAAGAGTGAACTGCTGCTCCCTAGGACACACTCCCACGGTGGTGATGGTGAACCTAACGCTCCTGAGTACACAAACTCCCACAGTGGTGATGAGTGAACCTAACGCACCCTGAGTACACACACCTCCCACGGTGGTGATGGTGAACTCATGCTCCTGGTACACACACTCCCACGAGTAGTGATGGTGAACCTAACACTCCTGTTACACACACTCCCCGGTAGTGTTGGTGAACCTAACGCTCCCTAGCACACAGACACCCATGATGGTGAACCCTAACGTTCCCTGGTACACACACTCCCACGGTGGTGATGGTGAACCTAACATTCCCTGGTACACACACTCCCACGGTGGTGATGGTGAACCTAACGCTCCCTAGTACACACACTCCCACGGTGGTGACGGTGAACCTAACGCTCTTTGGTACACACACTCCCACGGTGGTGATGGTAAACCTAACGCTCCCTGGTACACACACTCCGAAAGTGGTGATGGTGAACCTAACGCTCCCTGATACACACACTCCCACGGTGATGATGGTAAACATAACGCTTCCTGGTACACACACTCCCACGATGGTGATGGTGAACCTAACACTCCCTGGTACACACACTCCCACGGTGGTGATGGTGAAACTTACGCTCCTTGGTACACACACTCCCACGGTGGTGATTGTGAACCTAAACCTCCCTGGTACACTGACACCCACGATGGTGAACCTAACGCTCCCTGGCACACACACTCCCACGGTGGTGATGGTGAACCTCACGGTCCCTGGTACACACACTCCCATGGTGGTGATGATGAACCTAACGCTCCCTGTTAAACACACTCCCACGGTGGTGATGGTTAAACTAACGCTCCTTGGTACACACACTCCTACGGTGGTGACGGTGAGCCTAACGCTCCCTGGTACACAGACGCCCTCGATGGTGAACCTAACGCTTCCTGGTACACACACTCCCACGATGGTGATGGTGAACCTAACTCTCCCTGGTACACACACTCCCACGGTGGTGAAGGTGAACCTAACGCTCCCTGCTACACACACTCCCACCGTTGTGATGGGGATCCTAACGCTCCCTGGTACACACACTCCCACGGCGGTGAACCTAAAGCTCCCTGGTGCACAGAGTCCCACAGTGGTGATGGTGAACCTAACGCTATCTAGTACACACACTCCCACGGAGGTCATGGTGAACCTAACGCTCCCTGGTACACACACTCCCACGGTGGTGATGGTGAACCTAACGCTCCTTGGTGCACACACTCTCACGGTGGTGATGGTGAACCTAATGCTCCCTGTGCCCTAATCCCGCGGTGGTGGCCCGGTGAACCCCTGCGCTCCCTAGGCGTACACACCTCCCACGGTTTGTGATGGTAAACCTAACGCTCTCCTGGTACACACACTTCCACAGTGATGGTGAACCTAATGCTCCTGGTACACCTCCCCATGGTGGTGATGTGAACCCCTAACGCTCCGTGGTACACACACTCCCCTACGGTGGTGTTGGGTAGACCTAACTGCTCCCTAGTACACACACACACTCTCCCCACAGAGATGGTGATCACTTGTAACCTGGTACACACACACTCCTGATTGATGGTGAACCCCTAACACTCCCTAATTTACACCTCCCACACGGTGGTGATGGTGAACTAATGCTCCCTCGAACACAGACCCCAGATGGTGAGCCTAACACTCCCTGGTACACACCTGCCTCCCCGGGTGGTGATGGTGAACCTAACGCTCCTGGTACCCTAGCTCCACAGTGGTGATGGTGAACCTACTTGCTACCCTAATTTTTGAGCACCCACGATGGTGAACCCTAACACTCCTGGTACACACACACTCCCACGGTAGTGATGGTGAACCCTAACGCTCCCTGGTACCTTACACCCAAGGTGGTGATGGTGAACCTAACGCTCCCTAGTACACACACTCCCACGGTGGTGATGAGTGAGCTAGCATCCCCTCATGCACACACCTCCCACTGTGGTGATGGTGAACCTAACGCTCCCTATTTTACACACTCAGACAGCTGGTTGAACCTGCTCCCACGCCAGGCACACACACTCCCTTGTAATTGGCAGTGATGGTGATCCTAACGCTCCTGTTAAACACACTCCCACGGTGAGTGATGGGTGAACTTAACGCTCCTAGTACCCACGCACTCTCACGGTAGTGATGGTGAACCCCTAACACTGCCTGGAACACACACTCCCCACCGGTGGTGATGGTGACCCCTCACGCTCCCTGGTACACACACACACTCCCAAGATGGTGATGGTGAACCCTAACGCTCCTTGGTCACACACACACTCCGACAGGCAGTGATGGTGACCTAACGCTCCGTGGTACACACACACTCCAGCAGTGCTGATGGTGAACCTAACATTTCCCCAGGCCACACACACTCCTGCAGGCGGTGAACCTGCGCTCCTGGTACACACACACTCCTGGCGGTGAGCCTAGCGGCTCCTGGTACACACACTCCCACAGTGAGTGGTGAACCTAACACTCCCTCATTTTACACCCCACAGTGGTGATGGTGAACCTATCGCTCCTGGTTCACGCACTCCCATGGTGGTGACCCGGTGAACCTAACGCTCCTGGTGCACACACTCCCACGGTGGTGATGGTAAACCCTATCGCTCCTGGTACACACTCCCAGGTGGTGATGGTGTGCCTAACGCTCCTAATTTACACTCCCCAGTGGTGATGGTGAACTTCTCCAACCTTCTGGTACACACACACTCCCACAGTGGTGATGGTGAACCTAACGCTTCATAAAATTTTACACTCCCACCGTGGTGATGGTGAACCTTGGCTCCTGGTACACACACTCCCACTGTGGTGATGGTGAACCCTACTTCCCTCTTACACACACTCCCGGGTGAGTGATGGTGAACCCTAACGCCATGTAATTTTTTACACTCACAGTGGTGATGGCCCCGAACCTATTGCTGTGGTACACACACTCTCACGATAGTGGTGAACCTAACGCTCCCTGGTACGCCACACTCCTACGGTGGTGATGGTGAATCCCTAATGCTCCCTTGCACAGACACCCCACGATGGTGAAACTAACACTCCTAGGACACACACTCCCACAGTGGTGATGGTGAACCTAACACTCCTGGTACACACACTCCCACGGTGGCGATGGTGAACCCTAACGCTCCTGGTACACACACTCCACGCTGGTGAACCCAACACTCCTGGTACACACACTCCCCACGGTGGTGATGGTGAACCCTAACACTCCTAGTACACACACACTCCCAAGGTGGTGATGGAACCTAACGCTCTGGCACACAGACACCCGATGGTGAACCTAACACTCCCTGGTACACACACTCCTCGTGGTGATGGTGAACCCTAACACTCCCTGGTACACACACTCCCACAGTGGTGATGGTGAACCCTAACGCTCCTGGTACACACACTCCCACGTTGGTGATGGTGGCCAACGCTCTCTAGTACACACACACTCCCCCACGGTGGTGATGGTGAACCCTAACGCTCCCATAAATTTTACACACTCCCCACGGTGGTGATGGTGAACCTAACGCTCCTAGTACACAGGCACCCGCGATGGTGAACCCCTAACACTCCCTGGTACACACACACTCCCACCGGGGTGATGGTGAACCTAACACTCCCTAGTACACACACTTCCACGAGGTGAGTGATGGTGAACCTAGCTCCCTGGGTACACACACTCCCACAGTGGTGAACCCTAACGCTCCCTGGTACACACCTCCCACAGTTGTGATGGTAAACCTAACAGCTCCCTTGTACACACACTCCCAAGGTGGTGATGGTGAACCTAACGCCATGTGGTACACTCCACGGTGATAGTGAACCTAACACTTTATGGTACACACACTCCCTAATGGTGATGAGTGAACATAACGCCCTGTTACGCCACTCCCCCGGTGGTGATGGTGAATCCTAACGCTCCCTTTTTGAACACACCCACGATGGTGAAACTAACAATCCTGGAGACACACACTCCCACAGTGGTGATGTTGAACCCTAACATTCCCTAACATTTTACCTCCCACAGTGGTGATGGTGAACTAACGCTCCTAGTACACACACTCCCACGGTGGTGAACCCTAACACTCCCTGGTACACACACTCCCCATGGTGAGTGGTGAACCCTAACTCCTGGTACACACACTCCCGATGTGATGATGGTGATCCTAACGCCCGCCTGGTACACACACTCCCCACGGTTGTGATGGTAAATCGCGGCTCCTGAACACAACACACACTCTCCCAAGGTGGTGATGGTGAACCCTAAGCTTCCTGGTACACAGACAACCACGATGGTGAGCCTAGCAGCTCCCTAGTACACACACCCCACGGTGGTGATGGTGAACCCTAACGCTCCTGGTACACTCACTCCCACAGTGAGTGAAGATATTCCCTAACAGCTCTGTAAGTACACACCTCCACGGTGGTGATGGTGAAAACTACTTGCTCCCAGGTACACACCTCCTACAGTGGTGACGGTGAACCCTAAACTCCCTGGTACACAGGCACCCCACGATGGTGAAAACTAACACTCCTGGTACACACTCCCAGGGGTGATGCGTTGAACATAACGCTCCTATTTTTTACTCCCACTGCAGGTGAACCTAACGTTCCCACCTCCCACTACGGTGAACCTACGCTCCCTGGTACACACTCCCACGAGGGATGAAGACTGCAGCTCCCTGAGCCAAGCACACTACCACGATGGTGATGGTGACCCAAACTCTCCCTGGTACACACATTCCCACGGTGGTGATGGTGAACTAACGCTCCCTGGTACACACACTGCCACGGTGGTGATGATGAACCTAACTGCTCCCTGGTACACCCTCCCACGGTGGTGATGGTGTACCTAACGCTCGTGGAACCCCACACACTCCCACAGTGGTGATGGTGAACCTAACGCTCTCTGGTACACACACTCACACAGTGGTGATGGTGTAAACCTAACGCTCCTGGTACACACACTCTCCCACGGTGGTGATGGTGAACCCTAACTTCCCTAGTGCACACCTCTCTCACGGTGGTGATGGTGAACCCTAATGCTCCCTCTTCCCACACACACTCCCATGGTGTGATGAGTGAATATAATGCTTCCTGATACACACACTCCCACATTGGTGAACCTAATGCTCCAGGTACACACACACTCAGCTGATTGAGTGAATCTAACGCTCTCTGTTACACACACTCCCACGGTGGTGATGGGGTGAACCTAACGCTCCTTGGTATACACACTCCCCAAGGTGGTGATGGTGAGCCCTAACGCTTCCTGTGCCCACCTCCACAGTGGTGATGGTGAATCTAAGGCTCCTGTTGCACACACTCCCAGTGGTGATGGTGAACCTAACGCTCCCTGATTGCACACACTCACACGGTAGTGATGGTGAACCTAATGCTCCCTCTTACACACCCCTCCCCACGGTGGTGATGAGTGAACCCTAACGCTCCTTGAACACACACACTCACATGGCAGTGAACCTAATGCTCCTGGTACACACACACTCACATGGCGGTGAACCCTAATGCTCCTAATTTTTACCCTTGCTACACAGTGGTGATGGTGAACCTAACCCTCCCCTGGTACACACTCCCAAGGTGGTGATGGTGAACCTAACGCTCCCTGGTACACACACTCCCACGGTGGTAATGGTGAACCTAACGCTCCCTGGTACACACACACCCACGGTGGTGATGGTGAACCTAACGCTCCCTGGTACACACACTCCCACGGTGGTGATGATGAACGTAACTATCCCTGGAGCACACACTCTCACGGTGGTGATGGTGAACCTAATGCTCCCTCTTACACACACTCCCATGGTGTAGATGGTGAACATAATGCTCCCTGGTACACACACTCCCACGGTGGTGATGGTGAACCTAACGCTCCATGGTACACACACTCCCACGGTAGTGATGGTGAACCTAACGCTCCCTGGTGCACACACTCCCACGGTGGTGATGGTGAACCTAACGCTCCCTGGGACACACACTCCCACGGTGGTGATGGTGAACCTAACGCTCCCTGGTACACACACTCCCACGGTGGTGATGGTGAACCTAAAGCTCCCTGGTACACACAGTCCCACAGTGGTGATGGTGAACCTAACGCTATCTGGTACACACACTCCCACGGTGGTCATGGTGAACCTAACGCTCCCTGGTACACACACTCCCACGGTGGTGATGGTGAGCCTAACGCTCCCTGGTGCACACACTCTCACGGTGGTGATGGTGAACCTAATGCTCCCTCTTACACACACTCCCATGGTGTTGATGGTGAACATAATGCTCCCTGGTGCACACACTCTCATGGTGGTGATGGTGAACCTAACCCTCCCTGGTACACACACTCCCAAGGTGGTGATGATGAACCTAACGCTCCCTGGTACACACACTCCCACGGTGGTGATGGTGAACCTAACCCTCCATGGTACACACACTCCCATGGTGGTGATGGTGAACCTAACGCTCCCTGGTACACACACTCCCACGGTGGTGATGGTAAACCTAACGCTCCCTGGCACACAGACACCCACGATGGTGAACCTAACACTCCCTGGTACACACACTCCAGCGGTGGTGATGGTGAACCTAATGCTCCCTGGCACACACACATCCACGGCGGTGAACCTAACACTCCCTGGTACACACACTCCCACGGTGGTGATGGTGAACCTAACGCTCCCTGGTACACACAATCCCACGGTTGTGAACCTAATGCTCCCTGGTACACACACTCCCACGGTAGTGATGGTGAACCTAACCCTCCCTGGTACACACACTCCCATGGTGGTGATGGTGAACCTAACGCTCCCTGGTACACACACTCCTACGGTGGTAATGGTGAACCTAACTCTCCCTGGTACACACACCCCCACTTTGGTGATGGTGAACCTAACGCTCCCTGGTACACACACTCCCACGGTGGTGATGATGAACGTAACTATCCCTGGAGCACACACTCTCACGGTGGTGATGGTGAACCTAATGCTCCCTCTTACACACACTCCCATGGTGTAGATGATGAACATAATGCTCCCTGGTACACACACTCCCATGTGGTGATGGTGAACCTAACCCTCACTGGTACACACACTCCCAAGGTGGTGATGGTGAACCTAATGCTCCCTGGTACACACACACTCCCACGGTGGTGATGGTGAACCTAACGCTCCCTGGTGCACACACTCTCACGGTGGTGATGGTGAACCTAATGCTCCCTCTTACACACACTCCCATGGTGTCGATGGTGAACATAATGCTCCCTGGTACGCACACTCCCACGGTGGTGAACCTAATGCTAACTGGTACACACACTCCCACGGTGGTGATGGTGAACCTAATGCTCCCTGGTGCACACACTCTCACGGTGGTGATGGTGAACCTAACCCTCCCTGGTACACACCCCATGGTGGTGATGCTGGTGAACCTAACGCTCCCTGGAACACACACTCCCCACGGAGGTGATGGTGAACCCAACCCCTGCACACACACACTCCATGGTGGTGATGGTGAATCTAACATTCCCTGCACACACACTCCCCACGGGTGGTGATGGTGAACCCAATGCCTGTGTGTGGCACACACTCCTCGCACAGTGGTGATGGTGAACCTGGCTCCCTGGTACACACTCCCCACGGTGGTGATGGTGAACCCAAATCTCCTGCACACACACTCCCACGGTGGTGATGGTGAACCTAACGCTTCCTGGTACACACACTTCCACGGTGGTGATGGTGAACCTAACGCTCCCTGGTACACACACTTCCACGGTGGTGATGGTGAACCAAACGCTCCAAGGTGCACACACCCACACGGTGGTGATCGTGAACCTAACGCTCCCTGGTACACACACTGCCACGGTGGTGATGGTGAACCTAACGCTCCCTGGTAAACACACGCCCATGGTTGTGACGGTGAACCTAACGCTCCCTGGTACACACACTCCAACGGTGGTGATGGTGATCCTAACGCTCCCTGGTTCACAGACATCGATGATGGTGAACCTAGCACTCCCTGGTACACACACTCCCAATGTGGTGATGGTAAACCTAACGCTCCCTGGTACACACTCCCACTGCGGTGAACCTAACGCTCCCTGATACACACACTCCCACGATGGTGATGGTGACCCTAACGCTCCCTGGTACACACACTCCCACGGTGGTGATGAACCTAACGCTCCCTGGTACACACACTCCCACAGTGGTGATGGTGAACCTACTGCTCCCTGATACACACTTCCACGGTGGTGATGGTGAACCTAACTCTCCCTGGTACACACACTCCCACGGTGGTGATGGTGAATCTAACATTCCCTGGCACACACACTCCCACGGTGGTGATGGTGAGCCTAACGCTCCGTGGTACACACACTCCCACGGTGGTTATGGTGAACCTTACGCTCCCTGGTACACACACTCACACGGCGGTGACCCTAACGCTCCCTGGTAAACACACACTCCCACGGTGGTGATGGTGATCCTAACCCAACCTGGTACAGACACTCCTACGGTGGTGATGGTGAACCTAACGCTATCTGGTACACACACTCCCACGGTGGAGATGGTGAACCTAACGCTCCCTGGTACACACACTCCCACGGTGGTGATGGTGAACCTAACACTCACTGGTACACACACTCCCACGATGGTGTAGGGGAACCTAACGCTCCATGGTACACACACTCCCCACGGTGGTGATGGTGAACCAAACGCCCATGGCAAACACACTCTACGTTGGTGATGGTGAACCTAACGCTCCCTGATACACACACTCACACGGCGGTGAACCTAACGCTCCCTGGTACACACACTCCGACGATGGTGATGGTGAACCTAATGCTCCCTGGTACACACACTCCCACTGCGGTGAACCTAACGCTCCCTGGTTCACACACTCCCACGATGGTGATGGTGACCCTAACGCTCCCTGGTACACACACTCTCACGGTGCTGATGGTGAACCTAACGCTCTCTGGTACACACACTCCCACGGTGGTGATGGTGAACCTAACATTCCCAGATACACACACTCCCACGGGGGTGAAGGTGAACCTAACGCTCCCTGGTACACACACTCACACGGTGGTGATGGTAAACCTAATGCTCCCTGGTACACACACTCCCACGGCGCTGAACCTAACACTCCCTGGTACACACACCCCCACGGTGGTGATGGTGAACCTAACGCTCCCTGGTACACACACTCCTACTGCGGTGAACCTAACGCTCCCTGGTACACACACTCCCACTGCGGTGAACCTAAAGCTCCCTGGTACACACACTCCCACGATGGTGATGGTGACCCTAACGCTCCCTGGTACACAAACTCCCACGTTGGTGATGGTGAACCTAACGCTCCCTGGTACACACACACCCACAGTGGTGATGGTGAACCTAATGCTCCCTGGTACACACTCCCACGGTGGTGATGGTGAACCTAACGCTCAATGGTACACACACTCCCACGGTGGTGAAGGTGAACCTAACGCTCCCTGGTACACACACTCCCACGGTGGTGATGGTAAACCTAACGCTCCCTGGCACACACACATCCACGGCGGTGAACCTAACACTCCGTGGTACACACACTCCCACGGTGGTGATAAACCTAACGCTCCCGGCACACACAGACACCCACGATGGTGAACCTAACACCCTGGCACACACACCCAACGGTGGTGATGGTGAACCCAATGCTCCTGGCACACACACTCCCAGCAATGCGTGGCTTCT